>NW_024423343.1:93087247-93174143 GCF_017311325.1 Ursus maritimus | reverse complement strand
AAACAAACAAACAAACAAACAAACAAACACAAAACACACACAAAACAAAACAAAAAACAAAAAAAGGAAAAGAAAAACAAACAAACACAAACACACACAAAACAAAAAACAAAAAAAGGAAAAGAAAAACAAAGAAGGAGGAAAAGAAAGAAAGAAAGAAAGAGAAAAAGGAAAAGAAAAAGAAAAAGGAAGGAAGGAAGGAAGGAAGGAAGGAAGGAAGGAAGAAAGAAAGAAAGAAAGAAAGAAAGAAAGAAAAGGGAGAAGAAAAGAAAAAGAAACCCACCTCAAGTACCTGTAACTGTCTAACGTGAAGATGGCAAAATGAAACCACGGGGAATGTGAAGAGACATCAAACTGTCCACCTTTGGAGAAGCTACACTGTTGTAGAGGTTGGATTAGAATTATTTCATTTTGAATATCCAACCATGCGTTAAATCCACTTACTAATTAATAGGGAAAATACAAAAAGCTATAATTTAGGACTGATCACATCAAGGCAGAGACTTGGGTGACATTAGTCTGAAACATCAAGTTCCTTCCAGAACATAAAAAGACACAATAAATAGCATCTAGCATTGGTATAACACCTCAGAGTTAAACCAAACAACCTCATAATACCATTTTACATGCTCAGAGCAATGGGGATATCGGGCAAATAGTCTGGACCCCACTTTATAGACAGGAAAACAGGCTCTGATAGGTTATTCACAGTAAGTGGGAAAGCCAGAATTTAAATGCCGTTCTGATTTCAAAAAGTCATGTTCTTTCCACAGACTCAAGTTATTTCTTTTAGACTTTCTCCTGTGCTTTTAGATTTATCCTTAATGGTAACTTTATCTGAGACGTGGCCATCTTTCTCTGAGCGTGAACCACGCTGCTGCTGACGGCATCGCTTGCAAGGCTCCCAGGCCATTCTTCCAGGGAGTGGGTGATTATATCAGAGACATCAGGTCTGGCCTCAGATGACTATCAGCAGAATCGGTTTAACAAACCGCTTCCACTTTCATAGTTAATGATGATTCAATTAGTTCAAAACATAAACACGCACTGGAATACAAGCTAAATGGAAATGTAAGGCCAGTCCTCTGGCTGACAGCCGCCCCAGTGCGCCCTGGTGGCTTTGGCTTCTGTGATTTATTTACTCATTTGTTTTCTGGTGCTGGGGAGGGTGCATGGAATATATTGTCACTTTAGATAGCAGTTCAGCAAACACCATAACAACATTCCCAGGGATTGCTAGCAGCTTTTGTTCAGTCCTAGCATACTAAATTTTAAAGGGGGAAAATAGCGTCATATAAATCACTGGATTTTAAAAGAACATCCCAATTTGTTCACAGTTCAACATTACCACTGTCAGGAAAAACATATAAAACTCTTCTTTTTCATCCCTGGATTTGACTTACAAAGTGAACTAAGCACACAGTAAAATCCCCAAGATTAAATGTGTATGATGGATAAGAGAACAAAGTGTTTTCTTTATGTCTCTAATATGAACCCACGACCATTGGCCTATCAATCCACATCTATTCCACATTATTCTTCACTCAAAACACTCCTCAACATTGCCAGCTATCTTCCATATTGAACAGCTCTGTGAAGTTACATTAATAAATTTTCAGATGATGTTTTATTGTCTGTTCCATCTATCAGCAACATTTATTTCCTTAAAAAAATGTTAAATTCTAAAGTGACTTTACATAAAGGAAAACCCCACTGTGGAATAGGACGGTGTAAAAGCTGAGCCATAATTTTCATTAAAGGTATGCTCCAGATGGCCGGACATCTAAGAAGATTAGCAACAGAAATTATATGCTCGTAGTCCCTGGATGGTTGTCTGAGTGTAACGTATGCATAGAGAAACCAACAAAAGTCAGAGTGTCCCGTAGATGAGGAATTTCGGTGGTTGATGGTTACACTTAAATACTTAGAGGTCATTAATGATCACTCATAAGTTAATGTCAACCCTGGCACTCAATCTTTCTCTTCCTTTTCTGCCTCCCCTTGTCCTGCCCATGCTTTTTTTCTTTTTTAAAGATTTATTTATTTATTTCAGACAGAGAGGGGGAGACAGAGAGAGAGAGAGAGAGCGCATACATGCACATGTGTGAGCCGGGGGAGGGGCAAAGGGAGAGGAAGAGAAAGGATCTCAAGCAGATTCCCCACAGAGTGAGGAGCCTGACGTTGGGTTCGATCCTGGGAGCCTGAGATCATGACCTGAACTGAAATCAGAGTCAGATGCTTAACCAGTTGAGGCACCCAGGCACCCCTTCCCTGTGTTTTAAAGGAATTCACACGGGACAGGGGATCCAAAGAGCCTCCACAGGGAAGCTGAGCACATGAACTGAGCAATGGCCATTCCCAAAGGAACTGACTATTCAGTCATTAACCAGTGAGTGGTAGGTGGGGCTCTATTACTGATGTCTTTATATAGGCCTGCAACAGCCACATGTCTGAGATGACTGCTCAACAGTTTAATTTAGAGTAAATTCAACCAATTTAAAACTTACTCTCTCACTATCCCTGTAAATACACATTGTCATATGACTAATATGTCCAAATTTTTGTTTCAGGAAATATAGTCAATACCATATATATTTTTTGATAATTGCTGGCAGAAACTTATGTACTTTCTGTGTTTGTTATACTCCAGTGAATTGGGAGGCGATTGCCTCTGCTACGAAAGAATTCTTTAAGTGTTTAAATGAAATAATAAGAATAGTAATAATAATAATAATAATATTAATAATAACAGCAACAAGAACAATAAATAGCTCATATGGAAAGGAGAATGTGTCATTCTAAGTTCAATAAACAGACACTGTATGCAATTTGCCAGCTCCCAATTATAATTCAAGACCGTCTGGGGCAGGAACAATGTTTTATATATTACACCCCATCACTACGCCCTGCACAACACCAAAGGCACTCGATGAATGGCCAATGTTGTCGAATATGATGATATTTCATGCAGATGGTATCACCTTGTTTTACCCCTAATGATACTGTGTGTAAAATTAATACTGATCTACTTAAATATTCTTAAGTACTTTCAACAGAAAACTATTTTGAAAAAAGTATTGTGCCATCAGAAACATTAAGCAATGGAGTGATAGAACATTTGCATAGAAGATAAAAGCACCATTAAATTGATTTCTTATCCTAGAAAATGAGATTTTGCATGCTTATCCTTTAACTGACATGCCCACCACATGCATCTCACACAAGAATACATCAATATTTAAGCCATAGAGTTATCTATCCTAAAATGTCCTGGGAATTTCTGGAGACTCAGAGACCCTAATCAAGGTACTCTATTCTTCCCACCTTCTTCCTTCCTGGGGTTATACCTAAAAGAAAAGCTCTAATGAGGTGCATTAGTTAGACTTTTGAAAGTCAGAGAGGGATTATATAGTTAATTCTCCTGGGGGCTCATGTCAGATCAGAGAGAAGCCTCACCTATTTGCACCTAAATGGAACTTAAGGATAAAGCAAGAATATCACATTTTTTCTAGCACAATTTACATAATACCTGCTCTCTCTACTCAGGCAAAACTCAGTGCATAGAGTAGGACCCAACTGAAGATTTTACTGAAGAAATGTTGCCAGAAATATTGTCCCAGTGTGCTTTTTGACATTAAAACTATTATTTTTATCCTTAACCCCTGAAAGCGGCAGGAAGCTCTCACTCGAGGTGCTTCTTTGTCGTCGAGTGGGATGTACATTCTGACAAGCCATTCAGAGCCACAGAGGGAGCGGTGAAGCAAAGGCTCTCTGGGGAAGACACCTGTAACCCTGCCAGATGATTCATCCCAGTAAGTGAGGGAAGGAAATTCAGATACATTAGCAAGAAATAAGCATGATCCTAAAAGATAATCAGCAAAGTCATTAAGTATATGTATCAGTGTGCAGCCACTCTTGCAAAATCATGTGCATTTAAAGAATAATGACCTGGGCAAGTCATGGCTCCAGAGACAAATGCTTCTCCTACACGCCTTCCACCTTACTCTGACAAATTGTCTTCTAGATTCATCTATGGTCATCTTAGTGCTAGGCAAACTTCTGTTGCCACAGGGAGGGAGAAAATAGAAAACTAGCTAAGGAACTGGTTTCCTCTTCCAGGTCTGCTACTCACGGGCACTGTGGCCTTCTTGTTAAAGCCCCTCAGTTATTTGTGACATTGTTTTTCTTATATGCAAAGTGAAATGGCTAGATATTCAAGATAACTTTCCCTCTTTGGAGCACCTAGGACTTGCTAACTATCCTGTTCATCTCTACACCATGGCTGACCTTCATGTGTCACATAAATCATCCTTTGAAACTTATGGATAGCAGGGGTGCCTGGGTGGCTCAGTCAGCAAATCAGCCCATTCTTGGTTTTGGCTCAGGTCATGGTCTCAGAGTTGTGGGTTGGAGCCCTGCATCAGGCTCCACACTCAGCGGGAGTCGGCTTGAGATTCTCTCTCTCCCTCTGCCCCTCCCCTTGCTCTCTCTCACTCAAATAAATAAATAAATCTTTTTAAAAAGGCAAGAAAATCATGGATAGTAGAGACTGGCCACCTTGTACACAGCTACATGAAAATGAACAGCTGGTAAACCTATCTTATGTTCTTGACTACCCACATATTGAGATTATCTAACGCCTTCCACAGCCCTTGTCTCCACGATACCAGATGACCACTTTATAGATTCTCCTCATCACCACAGACACTAGTCCAGAAGCATTCTGGCCATAACTCTGGCTACACAGTAAGGATGCCGCCCAGTTTTCATTGTCTGACAGCCCATGAAACTCAACTGGCTTTGTGCTCCCAGAACTATTCCAGATGCTGGTAAAAGATTGGTTCAGGCCACTCTGGAAACTCAGCTCCAGATGAAAGGCTTTGAACTCCTTGTGCTGAGAGGTGTTCCAGGAGTTCCTTGTGAGGATCAGCCCTGGGGCCTGGCTACCCACATTCTGTCTGCCAAGTTTATATTGTCTTTCCAGGGCCTTCCTTTCATCATGTCAAGGACAAAGTAACTCTCTAAAACTTGCTAACTGTTTGAATTTTACAAAAGGAACAGAGACCTCAAGTTCAGTTAACAGGCAACAAATTATTAGGATGAATTTAGAATTTTGTCTTATTTTCTTTATGTCCATGGTTCTCTCCTATTTATGGCTTTCCATTTCCAGCGGGGCCTTCAGACCCACAGGGCTTTCCTTGACACTTCTGTTTCCCCAGACATCTGTGCTAGTGTTATCCAGGGCAGGGGTCTGTAGGTTGGATGCACTCTATACTCCATCATTTTCCTGAGTGGCTCAGGGACTCAGCTGTCTCAATGCTGTCCTGTTTTCCCAAGAGTCTTGGCCTACCTTCCACCTCTCCACTGCCTCCCCAGCAATAAGCTCACTGCTGTAACTAAATGACTGGGAGTAAGGTCCCTAGGTCCCCGAGAGATTAGGTAAATCCTTAAACATTATTGCTTACATGGCTCAGTTGGGATCTGGGCCCAAGCTGTTGGTCTCTAAAGGCTTCAAGCTTACCCATAATCCCCTGCTGCCCCTCACCAGGGTACCCATAATCCTCTGCCACGTTTCACTGGAGTTCCCATAATCCCCTGCTGCCTTTCACAGAGTATCCATAATCCTCTGCTATACCTCACTGGAGTACCCATAATCATCTGCTGCCTCTCCTCACAGTATCCAAAGAAGCAAAGATACTCCCATTTTAGTATCTTTCAAGGACCAACTCTAGGCCCACGTTCTGCAGAAGGTCAACGTGCCTCCTAAACAAAAGGCACCAGGCTGGCTATTCTGGGGGAAATGCTGGTGGTAGGTTACTGAAAACAAGACACTGGCTGCAGGGAAGTTTAGCATGGTATTAGCAAGAAAAATAAACAAACAGACAAACATACATCTGAATCTAATGCCTTGTCATGTAGTGATTCTCAACCCAGGCAGTGTATTAAAATTGACCTGTGGAGATTTTAAAATTTTTGTGCCCAGCCCACATACCAGATCAATTAAATCAGAATCCCTGGGGTGGAATCAGGACATCACTAATTTTTGAAACTCTCCAGATGACTCCAAGGCACAGCCAAATGCGAGAACCACTGATGGAGAATGTAATTTATGCTACCCTGCAAGACTATGAGACTTGGAATCAAGAGGCTGAATCCACTGCAGCCTGACGCTGCATGACCCTTAGAAAGTCAAGTGTCTCTGTGAAACTCAGTTGCTTTAAAGTGAACGTGAACTTATTGTCCTTCCTATTTTGAGAGGTTTATGTGAGGATCAAAGGAGATGATGTTGTAAAAGTGTAAACTGTAAAACGCGTATTAATTGTTCTTGTGGCAATTTTCACTACTCTCCCTCCAATGGTGATGTCCAAATATTTAGGTAAAAGTAGGTAATAAAAATTCATGGAGAAGAAAAAATGCAATAATAGTAGGGTTAGACAAGAATATAGTGACCCAAGAGACAGATCTTACAAGTTATTTTATAAATGAAATAAAATGTTATAAGAGAGTATTTGCAAAGGAATTGTTTTCAGATCATCACTTATAATTACAGCAAAAGCTTGCTAATTCAGACTAAAGTATAAGCTTGGCATTAGTGGGAAGAAATGGATTTATTATGCTAATTTATTAACTTAGTGTAGAAACAAAGTTTATTGGGAGAGTGGCAAACCAACCAAACAGAAAATGCTTGAAAAAACATATTTTGATCTGTTTACAAGACAATGCAATCATTGGGAGAAGATGAATGACCATCTATTTTTTGCTCTTCATGTAAACAGATAAGGGAAACATATAGCCATTGTAAGACCCCAATTCAATGTGCTTGCTCTAAAAGCTCCTTTCAACCTCTCAGTTTGCCACTTGGTGTACTTCACAGAGAATGTGCAGTAAATGGAGCTGGGATAGCAGGCCAGGCCTTCAGTAGTTCATTATGATAGTACCAGCCTGAGGTCTGGGTCCTGAGAGTATGAAGGCAAGAGGACCAAGAGGAACAGTGCTTTCTCTCCCCTTTGGATGCAATGACACATGGCAAACCAGAGAAATGATGGTTGTAATTTGTAAGTTGCATTTGTTGGTTTTCTCTTCACTTCTGTATCCCTAAGCTACTTCCAATACCCCTCTTTCCTGGCACCCCTGGTCATGAAGAAGTCTCACCCAGACTTAACCCAGAGGATTAGAAACTCCTAAATTTCTTTAGAAAAAGGATTTTCCTGTCTCCTTCTACCCCAAACCCCATGTCCTAAATTCTAGTGTTCTGAGATAAGCTGATAGAGCAAAGCCCACAGATTTAACCCATTCATACTAACATGTGAATGATCTTCCCTTGGGCATTTTATCTTCTGGATTCTTTATTTCTTACATGGAATGGTGCTTTCATGGATGGAATTTCAGAGAACTGTATCTAAGGGAAAAAAATGTTGGTAGATAGGGTCTGGGGATGACAGATGGTGCAGGGGGAGAAGATACTACCACAATGGCCAGTCCTGTCTGGGAACCTGACCTGGGTTCAGTGCTCTTGAAATCCATATTTTTCAGAGTTTTATCGTTTTCTCCAATTCTGAACCTTTAGGCTCTCAACAGCTTCCATGGTGCTAGCCAATAAGGTAGACTAGAGTGGGGCAGGGTTAGAGGGGAATCTGCCTGTGTGAAGAGAAAGATGAGTAGACACATAGGGCTAGCTGTGTTGTAACAATACTCGCTACTGTCTGTGGAATACCTAACATGTGCTGTGCACGTTACCATTCACTATCTCCAATTGTTAGATGAAATCATGTCTGGGGAGGCACTTTAAAAATAGCAGCCTTTCTAGTTAGCCTTGTTATGCCCATTATGGAGAAGAGAAAAGGGAGACTCAAGTTGATTAAGTTGCCCAATGACAAAACTGAGTGAGAAAAACAAGATCTACTCCCGGGTCTATCTCACCCTGAAACTTCTTCTTTACTTTAATTCCCCTTCACACATTCTCCAACCACAATCCTTTTTAAAAATGCATTATTTATTTATTTATTTATTTATTTATTTATTTGAGAGAGAGAGAGAGAGAGAGAGAACGTGCATGCAAGCGGTAGGGAGGAAGAGGGAGAGAGAGAATCTCAAGCAGACTCTGCTGAGCATGGAACCCGACACGGGGCTCGATCTCACGATCCTGAGATCATGACCTGAGCAGAAACCAAGAGGTGGGCTCTCAACTGGCTGAACCACCCAGGTGCCTCTAACCACAATTCTTTATTTGCATAGTCCCTAGAAAGTAAGTGGCTGCTGAGGGTTCAAAGCATCCTTTTTCATGATCTACAACTTTCCTTTCCTCAGACTGTTTCTCCCCATTATTAATCTGAATGAGCTCTTACATAGGAAAAAGAAGAAACGCAAAACACTGTTCGCATCTGTATTAGAATGAGTGGCTGACAGACTGACACGGGATGGAGGGGACAATGCATGTTCAATGAACTTCTCCACTATCTCCATCCTTTCAGAGCCTGAGGACTGACAAAGCCTGGTGCATGGGGGCTAAATCCTCCACCTTTGGGCACCGGCACAGCTGGTGCGGGCCTTCAGCATCCGCAGATTCAACAACCTCCCCTTCCAGGCAAGAGCAGCGTGTGAGTGGGAGAGAAAGCGATCGTTGACTTTTCGTTGACCTTCTACATTCCCTTCCACCTGTAAGTCAAACTTCCTTATGAACCGTCTTCCTCCTCTCCTCCTCACAGAGTTGGGCTGGCTAGCAAAAGCTTCCAGGATCATGGAGTTGACTCACTCCCAAACCTAGTGACATTAGAATTACTTGGGGACATTTTTAAACATACCAAGGCCCAGGCTCTTCTGCTGGAAGAGACGTTCCAGGTCGAGACCCAGGCAAGCTGAGAGCTAGAACACAGCCCAACCCTTTGTCTTTCAGTTGAGTCCTGGGAAAGTCACGCTGGCAGATGGCCAGTTTTTCCAAGGCCAGAAAATGCGCCTTGGGGACAAGCTCCTGAGCCTGCCAGAGCTGTGGTTCTACCCCCCAGATCTGCTGGATCCGACCAATTAATGCCTAAATTCTGCAACAACCTCGACGCAAATGGCAGACAGCTCTCCTCTCACCCCATAGACGGTGATTCCTCTTCCTCGCCATGCAGTGCTTGGTGTGCAGTCAAAATCAATAAGGACAACAGAGCTGAAAGGTTACCGTAGACGAGCTCTCTGTAATGAAGGTGTACTTTTTTCCCAGCAGGTGCCTTCCACTTCTTTCTTAACTCTTTCCTAATTCCAAAATTGTCCATTTCCCCCCACAGACTATTTTATCTCCATTTTACAAAGCATTGATAAGCCAAGTCCAAAAACAAAGAGAATTATAGTTTTGTTGCTTCACGTGAGTTACAAAAATAGGATCAAACTCAAGAATGGTATTGCCATGATTGTGCTCTGTTCAAATTCATTTGTTTCCTAAGAAGAAGAAATAAGAGATGTGCCTGGTTAATGAGCTGAGCTACCCAAAGTATTTGCACGAGCCACACACTTACTAAAGGGCAACGTCTTTTGGTTTCTACCCACAGAACCTCCTGACCTAAGACATTTACTGGGTATTCCAAAGTAAAGTCTGGCCCTCCGTGAGATGAGCTGAGGAACGCGGCTCTCAGGTTCATTGCCAATAACCAGCTCACCTGTAGGGAGAGAAGGTGCTTCTCCAGGGCACCAACTTATTCAAAGGTTACATTTGTTGTAACGGAGAGACCGTATTCTGCTTCGACTTGGTGAGAGTTCCGTTCAGGGTCAAAACATCTAACAGGGAAAATATTCATGTCTGAGCACAGAATTTAGACAGAAATCGAGAACGAGAGAGTCAGAGCCCCTTAAACCAGGGAATTTAAATTCCCAAGAAGAACGGAGGTAGCTATTTAAACTCTTAGTGATATTATTTAAAACTACTTCTCTGTTCCTTTCAAAGTATTTAATATGACTTTGGCATTTCAGAGGTGAATGCTTTCCTCAGTCAGATGCCCCCGTATGAGATTGTTTTGAAAACTTCTGGAATCCGGGAAAGTCTTCTGTAGAGCGCAAAATCATAAGTTCGTCTCAGAGAATAGTTTCAAAGAGAAAAGGGATATTTTATGAAAGACAATGTTTTTGGCTGTCCCGAACCTCATCACAGGCCTTGGTTTTGACAAATCCTACCTGCTTTATCTAAACTTACTATGTGAATGGAAGATGTTGCTTGAAACAAAATAAAAACACAAGGAGGAAGAAAACCGTTTCCTCGAGGATCAGTTTGAGCCATTTAAGACTTAACGTACAATAAAAATACGCCCTCTATTACCATTACTCACTTCAGCAGCTATTCAAAGTTCACAGCAATTCAAAGAAAAGGCCAAATTTCTTAAAGCAGAATCAAAGGCACTTGAGATTTCCTGAGATTACAGGCCACAGATATACATAAAAGAGCTCAATAAAAATATTTCAGGTCCCATTGTGTATTATAATTTTATAAATACCCATGCAAAGGCTTAGCCACTCTATCAGCAGACACTCAATAGAATTTTAAATCATTTTTTTTTTCCAACCAGTATGCACCCATGGAATGTACTCACTTTTGATCTGTTTTTGCATCTGTTTACCACATTTTATTTAGGTTAAAAAAGAACAACAAAACAACCCCACTTTTCTGAATAACTTGGATGAGTTACAGACAAGCTCTCTAAAGAGTTCTAAAGAATTCAGTTCTCTTGGCTAATTAACTGCCAGGGCACTTATGAGACAAGTATTGTGCGTGAGAGAATCAGCATAGATGTGTCTGCATGCACTGGACTGAGAACAGGACTTTGAACCTCAAATCCCTTTTCTTCTTTGCAAAGCAAGAGAACAGGGATGGTGGAATGGATGGATGGATATTAAAGCATCTCACAGGTTCCCGATGTGCTTGCGGACCAGAGGAGTCAAAATGACTCCTCAAACTTGGAAATGACAAAACAATGGAGATGGTCCTAAGGAGGGGCCCAGATAGCTCAATCTGTGATGATTCCCTCGGGTCATTCTGCTAACTCAGCCAGAAAATAGAGCCAGGAATCGTGTAGCTTCCAAAAATCACAGAGATTTCAATTTTGCCTTGTGTTTACATATACTCATGAAAAAATGGTTTTATGTTAAAAGTTTGAAAAGTTCACACTTCAAATATGCTATCGAAAAGAGCTTTCTTAGGTAACTTTTGTAATTGATTCTTTAATTTTTCAAACTTACCTTCTATTTTTAGTGCACTGAAATTTTTGAATTTGCTTAAGTCATTACAGGGAAAAAGAGGTGAAGTTTAAAGGCAAAAATTTCCTGCCCCTGATAAGAATGAGAATTTGTGAAATAAGTAACATCTCTACCGGGCAGCCCTTGAGCTTCGGTGAAGAAGGTCCCAGCCTATGTCAGGTGCTTTCCATGTGCATAAAAAGATATGGGTATATTCGTGATGACTGACAGATTTTAGGATAACTAGAAAGGGTCCCTTTCCCCAAGCATCACCTGCTTCATCACATCTGAGAATACTTTGAAGGAACTACTTAAGGAAAAATTCATTTTTGATTTTCAATTAAATCACTTCAAATGGAAATGATTTGGGTAACATACTGTATTGCTTTAAATACAGGCTACAGCATCAATGACTGAACATAAGCCTCCATTGGAAATAATGGAGCTGGGCTCAGAAATCACACAGTTCAAGGCTCTCCATGGAGGTGGGCAGAGCAAAGGGTTAAGGAGAGGTAGCCTCGGACACTAGTGTAATGTGCTCTCTGCTGGGACAATGACTCAGGCACCTCTCTGTGTCATCTCTACACTTCATTGTTATGGCGATCTGCCCACTCTGCTTTAAAGGGTAGGAAGGACTAACATAATATAATAAAAAATATTATTTAAAAAAAAGGAAAAAAAATAAAGGGTAGGAAGGAGCTCAGACAACCTAAGGAGGGTAATGTGTAACTTTGGGCAAGCTTTTTAACCTCCCTGTGCCTCAGTTTCATCTTCTGTAAAATAAGGAAAGTTATAGCACCTATTTCAAAGGGTTCTTGTGAAAATTCAGTGAGTTCACACTTGTTAAATGATTAGAATATGACCAGTACATAATAGGTGCTCAGCAAGTGGTAGCCAGTCGTGGGTCACCAGACCACACAGGATAGCAAGGAAGTGTCAACATCCCAGAGTTCTAAGAACAGGAAGAACACCTAGAAATCCTCTCTCTGTTCTGAGGGTTGTCTTTAACACATTTTTATTTAGTCCCTGTATAAAAAAAAATAAGCCACTATTTACAGACTAAAAAACTACCCAGAAAAACCTAAACTGGAATCTTCTTTTGAAACATTAGACCGTCCGTCCACACTGGGGCGTACTTCTGGGTGAGCCCGCTTCCCTTAGACCAGACAGAGGCTCTTCAGTTTGCCACAGTCCCCACTGCTCCCTCATAATGTTTGGCATGAAACCACATGTGGGTTGGTATTGTGTAGTTTTCAAAGGCGAGGCTTTTGTTTATTGATAAAACAAACCAACCCCCCAAAACTTTCTCTGCATTTATTTCCTTTCAACAGTGGAAAAAGAGCGTGCAAACCCTTAGAGAACTCTTGATTTTTCTCATACCTGGCCACTTTGGCCATTTACACGGTTTGGCCACTACAGGGATTGCATATGCAATCTCATGTCCAGTCCAACAAATATGAAAAATGAGGACCCCAGAGAGGTTAGGTGACCATCTGAGGTCACAAGCCATGTTAGTGACAAAAGCCATAGCCACTCATAGGTCTTTTCCCCTCATCGGTGTTTCCGCTTTTGCACCCACTGTTTTCTTTCTAAATGAATCAGCTAATGTGGGTTCAATCCGTGTCCCGTATGACAAAGCAGAGACGAGAGGAAGCGCTTCAGCTGAGCAAGGAAGCACCAGGCCACTACAGATACAAGATGTCTGTAAATGGGGTGACCCACTGGGAGTGGCAGGATTCTCCTCTCTTAGGATGCCTGTCTGAAATATTCTTTTGAAGATTTTATTTTTAAGTCATCTCTCCACCCAACATGGGGCTTGAACTCACAGCCCCAAGATCAAGAGTCACACGCTCTACAGACGGAGCCAGCCAGGCGCCCTCACCCCCTTTTCTTTTTCCTTTTTTTGTCTTAAATATTCTGACGGCCAATGTGGAGGGAATGACACTCCTCTTGAGCAATGGCACCATTTCATCTATGCTTAATCACTGCTTTTCATGTCTGATCGTAATGTTTTTTTCTAATGTGTTTCCTAACTTACTTAACTAGATGACGTCATTCCCTGGTGACAAGAATATATAAGATGACACCTAAGAACCCTCTCCCCCCAATACCTGGCAAGAATGAGCAGGAAAAAGAAACAAAGCAGAAGAGAAGGTGCAGATGTTCCTACTTGTTCAGGTTGTTTCACAGACAGTCTTTGAGGTCTCTTGTTCCCCGCAGTGAAATGACACTGTCCTAGGTCCCAGGTGTAGCCCCTTCCTTACATATACATAGTGATGCTATTTCTCTTATGCATGGGCCTTTCCCACAGGAGAAATGACAGGCATGAACATGACATGGCATTAATTTAGCTCCGTTTACTTTCACTCATTTTTCATTTCTGTTTTTCGAGACAGGGACTCCGTGAGCCGGGGAGTTTATTCCCCAGCCCACCATCAAAGTGTCCCGCAGATAACTGCTCAATTTCCTTCCGTGTATCTCATTGAGGAAAGTCTATGATTTATCTCCAGTTTCACCACTGAGCTTTTGCCAGAATTGGAACAGCCTTCTTTTGAGACTCACCCTTAGAAATGAGGATGATAATGTCTGCTTTAGAGACTGCTGATATGAACAAATGAGATCCATTTTGTGCATTTTGTAAACTGTAAAGCACCAGGCATATGTGTCTTAATGGTCAGATGTTGTATTAAAATACTAGGGATAGAAGATGTTCTGAGAAAGGCTATAGGACTCAGGAAGAAGCTCATGACTCCTGGTCCATATCGAGAGACAACAGAGACTTAAAAAAAAAAAAAAAAGCAGAATGGATTATTAAATGTAAGCCCTGGTCCAGGAAGAACAGCGTGGTAGGTTTGGTGGCATCTTCCTTTGTGTTCCCAGAACCCATCCACGCAAACTGCTCTTTTGGCCCCTATCACATTAGCACATATTTGATTATTTGCCTTCCCTCACTACTCCTCAGCATCTTATAAATTGAGCTTTCCAGGAAAAGGCCTCTGTAAGCCAGGCATCTTTGCACCCCCAGCACTTAGCTTGGTGTCTGCTAGGAAGTGTTGGGCTAATGCTACTTGAGTGTGACAGACAGATAACGCCTGCCCTGCCCCCCACCCCCGCCAGAGATATCCACATCCCAACCCCTAAAGCCTGCGAATACGGTACCTGACACAGCAAGAGGGACTTTGCAGATATGATTAAACGAAGGATCTTGAGATGGGAAGATTATCCTGGATGGGCCCCCTGGAATCACAGATCTTTGTAAGAGGGAGTGGGGGGAGGAGGGTCAAACTCAGAAGAGGGAAATACGACGATGCAACCAGAGTCTGGAGTGACATAGTTTGAAGATGGGAGTTAAAAACCACAAGGCAAGGACTGCTAGAATCTGGAAAAACTGAGGAAACAATTCTGTCCTAGAGCCCGAGGAAAGAATGTTGCCCTGCCAGCACCATGAGTACAGACTTTTGACCTCCAGATTTAAAAGAGCATAAATTCGTGTGGTTTTAAGCCACTGAATTTGTTATAGCAGCAATAGGAAATGAAAGCACTTTGGTAAAAAGTAAATGAATAACTATCATTTCAATGAATGAGGAAATGAATGAATAAAGACAGCTCTAGATAGAAAGGGGAAAGACCCAGGTTCAGGTTCCAACAGCCAGCTGGGTAAGCTGGGCCCCGACATTTATTCGGAGGGCATGGAGTCAGATCCATTAGGGTGCAAGGGCCTTGGAGGCTACTTCAGGCTGTGCATTTGGGGCAAGTGCTCTCCCTCTCTGAGCCTATGTCTTTGTCTGTAAAATGGCAACAGTGACATTACTGTGGTGGGGGCTACAATCTAGTCACGTTCAGTGGGACTCTGAGTGAGGCAAATGGGAAACTGTGGTCACATAAAAACGTGACTCATGTTTTTTCATGCGCAAACCTTGAAATCACAAAAATTCTCCAAATTAAAAAGGAGTCAAGGATTGCACCGTCGTAAAGCTGGTAAACTGTGAACCACTGGCTGCCTCATGGTGGGTCTGCTTCAGCTGCTGAACAGAAAAGCCACTGTCCTTTGAGAGAATCCATGCTGAATTATGCAAGCTAGACACAATATAAATAACAAATTATGAGAGGTCTTCAGGAACACACCCCTAGAACAAAATATGACCAGCCTTTAATGCATGCAAAGCAATTAGCAGGGGCCTGGAACACAGGAAGCTATTACTCTGCTATTATTATATTAACTCAGTGATAAAAGCCTCAGGATAAACACTTCCATGATGGAAAATGAAACAAGCTCTAGCTTCCCCATGGGCCTAAGCTTTTCCTGGGCCTCCGGCTCCTGTCAGAGAAATCTCACAGTTGGAAAATCTGAGTCAGGTGTGCTAATAACACCCCACATGACGAAGCAATAAATTTTCCAGCTTTTACCTGAAACACAGAATCTGGCTTCAGGGAGGTGTTAACTATGTGCTCCCCCAGCATCACCACACGCATCTTGCACACCCTCTTTTGCTCCTGCCGGCCGTATTTAGACTAGGATTTGTGAGATGGCAGGGACCTTCCTGGGACTCAGTGCCCCCCAGCAACACTCCTCTTTCTCTTCTCTTCATTCTTGCTCCTTGAACCCCCAGAGAACAAGGTTGTGCCTGTTACATACTAGAAGCTCTCAAGAAATATCTGTTGAATGTATAAGTGATTTTATGGATCTTACAAGCCATGTCTCTCTCCCATTTTCTGGACAATGAGCCACAGGCCAATTAGAGCGATGACTGAAAAATCCCTTCCATGTAGCATTAATTCAAGTTAATAACTGTCTCCTCCCCAGAGAGGAGAGCTAATTTCTCAAATCCAATAGACTGGGTTATAGAGAGGAAATCGTTTTAAAACACATTTTTAAAACTGTATCTGTTTTTCTAGGGAGCTTACAACTTCACAAAATGAAATCTGATGGTACGGGTCAACACCGCGGGTTTGGCTAGTAAGTGGTGGGGAGATTAGAAAGGAGAGATCAAAAGAAAACAAGAACCTGAATGAAACAGAACCATCTTGAGGAGATGGGGAAAGGCCCAAGAGCAACACTGAGTGATTTAGCTCTAACTGAAGCCTGGGGTTACCTGTGAGGGGGAGTGAACGACTTCAGTCTCTGAGTCACAGGACTCCCGGAGGCTGCATAGAACCACTTAATGCAGAACCAAGTCCCGTGTTTGACCTGTACCTCCTTTTTCTACCGAAGCACACATGATGCCTAGGAAAGATCCAGAGCTAGGAGGACTTAAATCCTTATCCTGACTTTAGGCCACTACACATGGGGAAAAGCTGAGCATGCCTTCCTCGTGTAAAGACCACCCCTCAAGAAGAATCTAAACCCTCCCCCTAGAAATGGATGTCAGTGATTTTTTTCCTACTGTCCTGTGGGACTAATTGTAATTCCTTTCCTGGTAAGAAGTCAATGCCTTGCACTGTTTTCCCTGGAGATGGAGAACAGTTGTCCCCATTGTCATAAAGTAGCCTGTATGCTTCAAGAGTCAACTACTTTGAGCATAAACTTATTAAGGTTAACTCTGCCTACATTTTTTAACTTCATACAATACTGTGACTTTGGGGGAGCCCTGGGTGGCTCAGTTAATTAAGCATCCAACTCTTGATTTTGGCTCAGCTAAGGACCTCAGGGTTATGGGACTGAACCCGCGTTGGGGCTCCATACTCATCGCAGAATATGTTTGAGATTCTCTCTCCCCCTTTCCCTCTGCCTCTCCTCTCTCTCTCAAATAAATAAATCTTTAAAAAAAATACTGTGACTTTTATTATCAGATTTCTCCCAACCTTCATAACAAGTTGGGTTGTAGACTGCTGAATCCATAAATTCAGGGAAAATCATGTGACATGATCTGTACCAGTGGGGTTTCTATGCGTGCCTCCCCAGACACACTAGCTTTTCAGCCAGCAAAAATCTAGGGCTGCCCAGTGATTACCAAAATGTCTGCCCATTTCCTTGCCTTCTTTAGCTTTGAAGCTCCCCCTGCAGAGTTGTGCAATGGATATCAGTTCTCCATTGTGATTTGAAGTCTTCTATTTCAATAACAGTCTTCAATGTATCTATGTCGAGTGCCTGTGCTCCTTCTGCTGTATTTCCTTTCCCCATCCTGCCAGAGCCTTCCTGTCTGTGTGGCCAACTTTGGTCATGCTCAGATTGGATGCCCTGCTTGCCACCTTGGCTGCTTTGCTAGTATTAAAGAGCCATGGAATGAGGACTATCAGAAGACAAAGACTGGTTATTTCATTTACCACTTACTGTCCTTGGACCTCTTTAGACTTCACATTGCTCAAGGTTCAAGGTCACACCCATGAGCACAGCATGCAAACATGACCTCATCCAGCTCTTCCATGTACTCTCAGTCTCACCATTGAGATTTTTATCTCACCAGGCCATTATTTACTTACCTTGAGCTTCTTACTCTCTATGAGTCTGCCATGCAAATTCAGACACTGTATCTTCCTCTAGGCACGTCCTTCCTCCTGTACCCTATCACGCAGGCCCCCAAGTGTCATAGCTTTGAATATACCAAGTGTTATATATATTTTTTAAAGATTTTATTTATTTATTTGACAGAGAGAGACAGCCAGCAAGAGAGGGAACACAAGCAGGGGGAGTGGGAGAGGAAGAAGCAGGCTCATAGCGGAGGAGTCTGATGTGGGGCTCGATCCCAGAACGCCGGGATCACGCCCTGAGCCGAAGGCAGACACTTAACGACTGTGCCCCCCCAGGCGCCCCCCAAGTGTTATATTTCTTGGAGATATGACACTTAACTTCCTAGACAGGTTGAGTCCCTCTCCTCTGTGTTCCCAGATAATGCTGTAGATACCTCTCCTATTGTCCTGACCACAGAGTACTATGATACTTTTATAGGTTTCTCTGTTTCATTGTAAACTTACTTTTTGCACCATCCTATGACCAAATCTACAATTTGTTTCACAGTCAGACTTCAAGCAATGAAAGAGATAAGTAAACGTGTACGTGATTCTTTAAGCAGAGGTGACTGTATGGCTCCTAGGACCGGGGTCGGGGCCATACTTGTCTTATTTATCTCTGGGTTAGGGAGGACAGAGCCAGAGAAATACAAGAAAAACAAGCCAACTGGTGCCCAGCCAAGAGTAAGAAACATGGCATACCTGATAGACCATTATATTAACAGCTTCTTCTTTTTTCTGCTCTGGAGGCCCTTGACTCTGCAGTAGATTTCGTACTGTTTCTTCCATCCTGAGAAACAAGCAAATACAAAATACATAAGGAATTTCTTTAAAGAAGAATTTGATTAACATGGGTCTATTCTAGTTAGGAGAACTATTTCTTTAGTATATTTTCTAAGCTGATACCTGGAAATCTATTTTCTCTTCTCTCCCCTTCATCCCCTATATTAGGAATCTGTCACGAAGTCCCTTAAAATCATTCTTCAAAATGTCTCTGAGTTCTCTCTCTTTGTCTTTACCATTCAGGTCCCTATGCTTGGCCTCCTGCATCTGTACTCACGCAAACATCTCCCAATATCCCTCTTCACTTTCAATCACTCCCTTTTAATTTGACACAATGTCACCACATTAATCTTCCTGAAATACCACTTTGATTTTTTTAAATCAATTTTCAAAGTTGACGAATATTACATGAATGCATTTTCACTGTGAACACACTGTTATGTCTTCCCAGGGTGGAAAGATCCTGTGCCAGCACACAGGATCTACTTTATCCTTTCAGTTACTTTCTGGTATTTCATGATGTGAATACACCATAAATTATTTAACTCTTCCTCTACTTATGGAACTTAAATTACTTCAAAATTTTTACTTTTAAACAATAAACATCTTTACACATATTGCCTAGTGCACATTAATTAGTATTTCTATGGGTTATATTGTATATTATAATATATTTCTATGGGTTATAATGTAATGTATATTGTATATTATATTGTATATTATATTGTATATTATAATCCTATTTTGTCTTTTATATCTATTTCCAATGCCCATTCCCCAATGCCCAAATGAGTAAAACAAACACACTCATTTCCCTTTCCGCCATTGTCTCATGTTGTTACTACTTCTTGAATGCCAAACTCTTGCATCATTTCATTTCCAACCATCTATCAAAATCTACTTCAAGTTTCAGTACCTAAGAGACATCTTCATTGCCCCCCACCATTTCTTTGAATTTTTATAACCTTATGATTTACATCATTCCTTCTATCATTTAAAAATTTGCTACTTTAATGCTCAAATATCTCATATATGTATGTTCTGTCTTCTGAAGTAAAATTTGGTAAAGGACCATGTCATAGATTTCTTATGTGTCTCCCTCAGTTACAGATAAAGTAGGTATTCAGTAGATGCCATTATATGAATCCTTTGTTCATTCATTTAAAAAAAGTATTAAGTAGTTACTCTGTGCCAGGCATTGACCGTGCATATTCTGTGTTTGAATGACCTTATCCTTGGGGCCCATCCATGAGGATACATGGACCAGACACTTAGAGCAGACACCTGAATTAAATGCACTGAACACAGTGAATACTCTTTGGCCCTTAACCTGAGTTGGCTGTTTCTTCTAGTCCCATTCTGAAGCATGTATTTTACTAGTTTAAAAGACTAGTTAAAAGATCAGCTTCTTTCTCTTACTGAGAGCTTCTGGCATTGCAAATTAAGGTCTCCAGCAGGCCAATGAATTCCATGAAGTGGCAAGACCATTACAGTAACCAAAGGAGTATAGTTCAAAATGCCAACATTTCTAATACGATAAAACTATTTAGCAGCAGAGTAAGGAAATTGCAGACCACCTGGGCCAGTCCAAATCTGGACTGTAACTGGGGAAATTCTGCGTCCACAGGGGATGGCACCAAGACCCACTCAGGGTTTCAGAAGACAGGAGACACTATTATGAGTACTCAGAGAATGCTTTGTCACACATTAATGTGAGCTACCTTCTTTGTGCATTCAGCCAGGAGAGCAAAATCTGTTCCCGGTATTTTCACAAGTCTTGTGTTATTAATGACAACAACAAAATTAAATAGTACTTTCAACTTGTCGAAGAACTCTCATCTATTAATCATTATAATGTACTTGTAAAAGATCAGTACATCTATGTAGTGGATAAGAAAGCAGAGACACAGAAAGGTTAAAGGCTTCCTCACAGGATCCTAGTTAGTTGGGTAGGTTGGACTAAACCATTTTTCCTGACTGTAAGAGAGCAACCTCTTTCCATTAGGCCTTATTTACATCCAGGAAGTGATTTCATTTTATTTTACTTATTTTTTATTTTTCAAAGGTTTATTTATTTAGTATATATAGAGAGAGCACAAGTGGGAGGGGCGGGGGGGGGGAGGGAGAAAATCTAAGCAGACTCTGCACTGAGCAAAGAGCCCGATGCAGGGCTTGATTGAATGACCCTAGATCATGACCCCAGCCAAAACCAAGAGTCAGATGCTTAACCAACTGTGCCACCCAGGCACCCGCAGGAAATGATTTTAAATGAAGAAGAGTCTTAATTCCTAATGACAAGTTACCTTGGTGAACATCTATGGGACAGCTGAGGCCAAAAAGGCAAAAACACCATTTCTGACCTGGGGAGAGCTTAAATACAAACTAAATTTGTATTTTAAAAAACAGGTGTGAAGAAGGCACAGATTCTGAAATAGTAAGTGATCAGAGCCAATCTCTAATATTCGATTTCACTATATGAAAAAACCAAGACAATCTCTTCAGTGGTAGCAGATTTTCCATGCTGTTTGCCAAATCAGTCACCAACAAGAAAGGTACTGATAATGGTGATGAGTTGCCCAAGATCAGGCAGTTTGTGCAGGACAGATCAGGGACTGGCCTCTGGTTTTCTAAATATTCATTAGCACGGAAGCTGCAGGTCTTTCTTCTTTTAATCCACTTTTGATTAACTTATAAACATTTGGCTTAAATGTGTCCCAAATGTTAGACTCAGTTAAAATAAAATCTTGTCTTCTTTTTCATAAGTTAAAATATAATTCTGTCAGTGCATATCTTGCTGAATTATCTCCTCTGTATAATTAAAAGTTCTATGCACAAGTTGTTAGATCAAAAAGAAAAAAAAATCTCTTCACCTTCCCCCATTCTTCTTGGCTTTACATTTAAAAAGGAAAAAGTTAAAAAAGAGGTGGGCAGGAAGTTGTTAGATTCTCAAGCAGCCAAGACCCACAGTAATACTATGAACATTTTTTCTGGCACTACTTCATGATTAATTAAAACCAATTACATTTCTAAGCTACAGCTTGGAACAGAGTTGCAAGGACCCACCCCAACCTTCGGTAAAAAATTAAGTTGTCTCATCTTTTCATAACTTTTATGAATCTGGTCATAGAGAAAATATTTTGAATCTATTGAAAAGATACTATTATTTATTCCCTGATGACATCTTCTTTTTTAAATTCTCATTTAACAAACATCTCTATTTATTTTCCTGAAGACCAAAGACTGTGAAGCATTATCCATTGTCGTTTGATCCCCAATGACATTTTACTTCATTTTATTATTTTGATAGCTGATGTGTGAGGGTTTGTATTACCAGTCTTCACATAGAACAGCTCTACAATCTCTTTTCCAAACGTGGCTAACAGTAAGCCAATTCCTTTTTCCAGGCCAGGTCTAGGCAGAGATTTTCTTTTTTCTTTTTCTTTTATTTTCTCTCTTTAATTTTTTTTTTAGCTGCTGATAATTTAATACCACCCTTAATCAATGTCTTCCAGTATTTATTTATGTATGTATGTATGTATGTATGTATGTATGTATGTATGGTCTGATCTGTGACTAAGTCCCTTCTTCCCCTAAATACTTGTCAAGTGGCTGTCAACTAAAAATAAATAGGCCAAAATTTTGCTTGCAGAGATGTAACAAGTTCTAAAGTATATTAAGTGAACTATTTTTAAAAAGTTAAGTCCTACACAAGTCAGAGAAAAGAAACTAAATTCATATGTCAACACTGTATTTCAGAGAGCACAGGTATAAATGTAAGAGTTTTTGCCTAATGACATGCTAGAAACTGATCAGAATGCTAGACTGAAGTGTTCTTTTGTGACTCCTATGATCAGATACTCAGTTTAGCATAACTTCATTTTTGACAGAAATAGAACAAAGTAAATGCAAAACAAGAAGCCACTCTCCCCAACTCAAACTGATAACTGATGGGGCTCTTCCAGCTGAAAGCTGAACTGAGTCCTATTTCAAGAAATATTCTAATGGGTGCTAGCTGATTAGTCACATAATACATTAACAATGAAATTACTCAATATCCCCTCATTGACTTTTCTGCGAGAGGTTGCAAGATCATAACCCATTCATTTCTGCCTTATTAATGATCTCTGAGTTTCTTGAGGTCCGTGGCTCTGCCTTGTTTATTTTATCTCTAGCAACTGAGCATAGCTACTGTTACTGGGTAGGTGGTCCATAAATTCTTTTTGAGTGAATGAGTGAATCTAATAGTTTCTTCCCTCATCCATGCCCTGGCTCCTTTTCATTTCCCCACAGACCTATATGCAAGTCTGAGTGGCCAGAGAGAGTAGTGACAAATGAGAGGCGCCAGCAAGACTGGAGGGTAAGTCTTAAGCTGTGACACTTGGGGCTAAAATGCCGGGCTCCTGGTCATTAGCAAAACAAACCAACCATCTCCCAGAAATAACTCCTTGCTCTTTTTGTCACCCTGAATATGCAGTCCACAGTCAGTGCGCTTCATCTGCAGCTAATTAGCTTAGAGGCCTGAAACAGTCCCTAATGAGACCAGGGTTCTAGATTCAGTCCCTAGCCTGGATACCCTTCAACACCATCGGACAACCTCTGTGCAGACAGTCCACTGCTCTGCTGCTGGGGCAGAAAGCACAGAATTATCTTAATGAAAAACATGTTTTGCAGGACCTCCCATATCATTTGCTTTCAATTTCTTTCTCCCATTCTACTCCCATTGCTTTGCTCAACAACCCATCCTACCTCCCCATTTTAATTGCAGTGCAAAGCTTTCTTCAAGCTTCGGAGTGGAGAGAAAAACCTACTAATTTTCAATTCTAACAGGAAACTGTTCATGTGGAAACTCTGCTGGTTTAGTATAGGGTTCCGCCCAACTGAACCATCTCGTTTCCTCAGAAAATGAGAGTTTCCTCACTTACAAACTAGCACATCTAAGCATGTAAGCGGGGACAATCCCCAGGTCGGCTGTGACTTTGATGTTCTTAACCTGATCTTTGCTTATCCCCGCTGCAATTGTTAGGAACAGTAAATCTACACTGAAGATAACTGAAAACTGCCCTGAAACCGAGGCTCACTCTGGATAAATGTCGGAGTGCCGGAATCTCTTCTTTCTTTCCTAGATGATATATTTTTTTAATTCAGCACAAATTTTGCAAGAATAATACTGTTGCCCAGAAACCATAGTGCTCTAACTCACTCATGGGGCTGCAACACCATTCATAAACAGATTGAAAGGTACTAGTCCAATCTGAATTACTGCATCATATTCACTTCAGGGCCATGTGTATGTGAGCAGAAAGCACCATAAATTTTCCCATAGGCAGGCCGGTGCTGATCCTGCACTGGAAGCTCACTGCATGGGGAGAGGCAGATATGGAGAAGGCAGGGAAGCAGAGATATGCATTCGGGGAAGTCCCATTCTCCACGTGGAGTTGAAGGGAATCACCTTAATGTCAACAGGCAAATCGCAAGTGTTTTTGCTTGACGGTGGTAGAACATGGATTTGGATTTACAGATTCACGTGACTACAGAGTTCACACATATCCAGAAAGAAAAAGAGAAAGAGGGAGAATCCTATCTGTGCGAGTGAGTGCCAGAAAGAAGTGTAGCTCAGTAGTTTCTACTGTCCTGGTTAACACTTTGAAGGCAGGATTTACATTATATCCCAAGAATCCCTAAGAGGTCTACAAAACCGGTTACTTCTCTTAATGGAGTAGACGCTTTAATTAATGTAATAACTGCTAATTATGATGATGATCATGTTTTATTACTACAAAATAGTTAACAATTCATAAAACCACCCAAGTCCAGTCCCATGAGTTCACCTACTTAACTTCTAAATCTATCCTTGTAATATGTCCTAATAGAATTCTTTGAAATAATGAGTTTTCAGAAATAAACCCAGATTTAGTTCTTTTTAAAAATTTTCTTAAGTAGTCCAAAGCATGAATGTTCTTGAGCCTGATACAGCTCAGAAAAGACTTTGAATTGCCAGGATAAGTACTTTTAATATAAATGTGTTATTTGGGGGCTAGATCTTTATATCTCAGTATTCAAATTTTAGGGGAACTCTGAAGATAGCAGATAGTTCAATTTATTATTGGTCTTCAATATTTATTCTTTCTAGCCACTGTTGATATGAATAATAAAAAATATTGAACATAACATGAGAATAGTCACTGGATTTTAATCAGAGGCTAGAAAACTAATGTAACAACTAGAAGCAGCATTTTCCCATTTCTTAAAATGAGAATTTTATAATTTTACCTTAGTCAAAGAATAATACAATGTGGACCAGACAATCAAGATTTCTTTCTTAATATTCACTGGGCTCTTAAAAGTTTAAATACAGCAATATGATGATGTTAGATACTCAAAATGAGGTTTGCCATGTTTCAGACAAGTTACCTCCATCTCTATAGTTGTAACTGTCTCCTCATCAGATAGTTATAACCCCAAAGAATACACCAAACAGATGATACTCTATTCTCTCATGCTTCAGGATCTGTTCAGATTTGACCCAGAGAAAATTAATAACTGAATGAAACGATTAGACTTGGTTCTCACTGGCAAACTCATCTTGAATTTGATTCTCATTTTCCACACCTTGAAGACTTTTTCTTTTTTTGGACCTTGACAAGTGTTAAGTCATTAAAGCTTAGAAACATTGAACCAACAGTCACACTGGATCTGAAAAATGTACAAGGCAGAACAGTAAGTAACTGGAGGCAATCTTTTTTTTTTTTTTTTTTTTTTTTTTTTGTGAGTGTGTCAGGGAAGGGCAGGAAAATCCAATTGGCCATATTTGATATCAAACCGTAGTGTTAAATTTTCTGGACAAAAAGGTTCAATCATGGCAGAGAAGTACATTAGGAATCCACAAAACTGGCTTCTGTAGCCTCATGAAGGCCAATAGGGCATTCTTCACTGGGCCTGCTCTTTAAATCACATACTTATTGTGATGTTTGATCCACGATATTTCAGAATGGCTTCTCTTAAGCAAGCAGATATTACACAACCGTAGCACACCCAGAGAAGTGGTGTTATCAATTCCTCTCCCAACCTCAACTCCCGTGGCATAATATAGTCAGTATATCTCAGTCACCGGCATTCCCTAAAGTGGCAGAGTTAGGTCTGGGGGCAGATATTCTTACCAACCATGTAACTTAGGAAAAATTACATTTTCTGAGCCTCAGCTTCCTTGTCTGCAAAATGGGTATTTCATGCCAGCTCTCCATACCCCAGAGAGATGTTATGAGGATTCAATAAGACAAAATGTAAAACGTTACATTCATCAGCACTTGTTTTTACTGTGGTTCTAAAGACAGTTCTTTCAGAAATCAAGACCCTTTGAATCAGAGATCTTTTGGCAGTGATATGAGAAGGGCAGGGAATAGGCTCCTTGGGAGTATCAGCCAAGCAAGTTGGGACTTTATGGAGGCAGCCACCTTCTTTGTCTTTTCCAGAAAGTGTAGAGAGATAAACCATGTCTCTCCAACGTTTCAAACAACAACTGGTTTGGAGGATAAGCTACTGTGTTGGTCATGATACTGTAGGTTACCCTTGAATAACAACCCCAACAGCTCGCTGACTTAAAAAATAACTAAATTTCTTATCATCACAAGGTCTGAGCACCGCAGCAGCCAGTATTCTCTAGGGGTAGAGTGGTTCTATGTCCTGGTTGCCCAGGACAGTCCAGTTTATGTCTATTGTGCCGGCATAATTATTAATAGCACCTTTTTTTACTCCCAAAATCTCCTGGTTAGATGCTAAATATTATAATCTCCCTGTCAATGGAATAACTCAAGTACTCAGGCTTCCCTACCTTTTCAACATGAAGCCTTAGTCATCGCTGGGAAAAGAGAAGCTGGAGAATGTTGTAGGGATTTTTACTGCCTCATTCCAGAAGTGTCACTTCAGTTTGGAGGCTATTGGCCAGAACTAGTCCCATGGACCAACTAACTGCCACGGTTGGTGGTAAATTTTGTTTTCTGAGACCCTAGCAAGGAAAAGAGACCCAGTTATTGGTGCAAGTATGGAAGACATACTTGTACTGTCAGAATTGAAGATGTATATGGAACCACCTCCCAGTGACTTCCTACCTTGCCTGTGTGACTATACAAAGTTGTCTCTAGGTGACTCAGAGCCCAAACTCAAGAAAGATAAGAAACACCTTGTTGGTCTCTTCTTATTGGGTGCTACTTATCTCCCTCTGCTGGGCACTGAGCTGTCACTATTGAAACTCCTCTCACTTCCCAGCTAGATATTGATTGTCACCCTTCTTTCATTCATGCCAAATTGATTGCCAGCCTATGCAATTAGTCTCTCTGAGCATTCTGAATGACCCACAAATGTGTTCCCTCTGATCGAGGAATCTTCAAACAAACACCTTCAAAGTCTGCTTTGCTTTGAAGAACACACTATCAAGCTTCAGCATGACAGTGGTTAGTCATGTTTTTTGATGCAGCTTATTTTATAGTAAATTCTCTCAACATGGAAAAACAGCCTGCATGTCCACAAAACTTGCGTAACCTTCCAAATTTTATTGGCAAGAAGATGGAAGAGATGGTTTCTTAGTGGTGTTAGTGGAGGGAGACATCTAATGTTTCACTACTCTTCACCCAGCAGTCCTTGTTTAAAATATCATCACAACTTAAGGTATGGCAATAACAGGCATGTTTGCTTCTTAGAAACTCTGAACTGTAGAAACTTGTCAAGATTTAGCAAAAAAAAAGTGAAAACTGGAGAAAAGAAAACTTAAAATCTGCTTCTATACTAGATTAAAAACAAAAAAAGGAAGCATCAGAGTAATATGCCTTCCGTATTACTTCCCAGAGTAACATGACACTGGGATGTCACAAGAATGCATTCTGTCAATCATCATAATCATCTGATATTTGGATAGAGATGTTTCTGCCAATTACCATAAGAAAAAGGAGATTCACTGCTTGCTCTCCTTGCCTATCCAAGCATCCTTCAGGCTCCAGCCTAAGCCCCACCTCCTGCTTTCCTGGTAACTCTGGCCCATAGAAGTCTCTTCCTAGTCCACTGAAAAGCATTTTCCCTGGGACATTCCACAGGAATATCATGAAGGGTTCTCATTAGAAGTTCAGATTCCCAGGTCTACCTGAGACCCAGTAAACCAGAATCTCTGGGAGGAGAGGCCAGGAATCTGTATATTTTACAAGCATATTCTTGCACATTAACCTACGAGAGTCTGTCTTATTCTCATGTCCTCCCAAAACACTTACCCATATACTAGCTGGCACTGTTAAATATCATAAAAACAATTTCATGTCCAGGTTTCTTAGTTTTACAACTATTTTGTTAGCTTGTTAGGGGCTCCAGTGTATATCTCATGTCTTTGTCTTTTTTATTTTTTTAAGAGTTCCTTATTTATTTTAGAGAGAGCCAGTAAGCATACATGGAAGTGGGGGGAGGTGCAGAGGGAGAGGGAGAGAGAATCTCAAGCAGACTCCACAATGAACGTGGAGCCCAACACAGGGCTCAATCACACAACCCTGAGATCATAACCTGAGCTGAAATCAAGAGTTGGATGCTCAACCAACTGAGACACCCAGGCACGCCCGTGTCTTTTTCTATTACCCAAATCATGCAGTGGAGTATCAATTTATCCTCAGTGGGTGGAACTTCCCTAAGTTGTGGAGTTACTTCATTTGGGGTATACACAATGTCGAAAAATAGAGGGAAAAGCATATTTAGATGAAACTAATTTTAATTCCAATGGCAGAAAACTTAAAAATAACACCTTCTGTAATATGAATAATTATTTGCTCATTTATTCATTCACTCACTTATCGCCTCATTCATTTACCTATTTCTTTATTTGATAATAATGCTTATGATGTGTTTTGTGTTCTAACTAGCCACCCGAGTAAAGAAAAACTGCCAAGTGCGGGACACAAGCAGACCACCAATTACCCTACAGTGTAATCAGTGTCAGAAGAAAATGCCATGGAGGTAAAGAGACATAAGAGGCTAAGAAAGGCTCTCTGGAGGTGTTGATACAGGCTAAACTTTGGGAAATGAATAGGATTTGGCTTGACAGAGAAGGGATTTTCAAACACAACTACTGATTTGGTTTGTCATTTTACATTGCTTATTGTGAGTTTTCTTAATGAGAAATATACTTTACGTGTGTGCATACTAGTCTGTAGGTCTACGGAAAGTAAGAGTGCTCCATTTTAGTTTGGTATAGGTGTTGGCATTTTAATTAAATGCAAAGCTTTTTAAATCATTGTAAGCCAAATCAGCTAAGGCTCTTCCAACTGAATTACATACATTTAAACTTACCTTCATTGATTTATAGAAGTTTATTAACTACATTTCAAACAATGTCAACCAGAGCCTCTAGGTAATGCTTTCCCTGCCTTATTGTGTTCCCTAGACATATGTATTTTCTCCCAACAACTTGAGATATTTAGGTTTCCTCCAGTATTTAGAGTATGTCCTACTTGGCCTGAGGTATCTATGAGAAAACAAAGAATGACCATATCAGAATATCTGTTGCTAAGGAAAAAAAAAACAAAAAACTGCTCTGGTAAAACTGATACCAATAACTGCAAAGTTCCCCAGCCACAAAGTTGACATTAAATAAAAGCCGATTGTCTTCAAGTATTTCTTATCGTAGAATACAAGTTTTTATACAGCACTTTTATTGCACATTCCTGCCCAGTGAAATAGATGTTGAAAAATACAGTGACTTTACGCCAAAATAGCATCCATTTATCCTTGAATTGTCAATGCTACAAAATGAAAGCAAGGTTACTTGGGGGGAGGGGAGGGCAGAGAGCCGATATATTGAAATTAACTTCAAAAAGTAAATTTTCTTTGATAAGTAAAAGCACACAGAGAAAGAAGCACACGTTTCAAATTTAATGTAAAAGAAAAAAAATAACAGAAACTAACAAAGATAAACACTCCAAATCTGCCAAGTGATAAGATTTTTGAAATTGGTGAACAATAATACAGTTCACCCTTGAACCACGTAGGGTCTGGGGCACCAATTCCCCCCAACCCAGCACACTTGAGAATCCACGTATACCTTTTGATTCTGTGTAACTTAACTACTAATAGCCTCCCGTTGACTGAAAGCCTTACCAATAACAAAAACAGTCAATTAACACATTTTGTATATTATATGCATTATATACTATATTCTTACAATAAAGTAAGCTAGAGAAAAGTATGTTATTAAGAAAATCATAAGGAAAAGAAAATACATCTACAATACTGTACTGTATTAAAAAAAAAATCCATATGTAAGTTCACCTGTGCAGTTCACAGCCCTGTTGTTCAAGGGTCATCTGTGCACTATACTGATGTAACTACTAGAAAATACCATGACACCATGCATAGATTATATACAATGTTAACTGTTTTTTTTTATCTTAAAGTTGTGTTGCCTTGAAATGTTCAGATCTATGGTCAAAGTCCTTTTCCTGCTCCCTCCATACAAACACAGGAAACGGCGAGGACCTTGGCTTCCTGTCCATCCATGTGGTTTTATTGTCATATTGGGCGAGTCTATAAACCTACGCTAAACAAGTGTCAAAAACAAGTAATAAGCAGCACATTCAACTTTCTTCCAATCATCCTTGCCTCCCCCAGACAAAGAAGAGGAGCACGCTTAATTGTGAAGTGCAGAGACTTCTTCCAGATTGGGAAGGAGAGGGAAAGAGCCCCTTCTGCAATACCCGGCTAGAACTTGGGTCCCCTAGGACTTAATTATCTCTCTCTTTTTAGGCTATAATAGGGGCTCTAAAATGATATTGCAGTTTTTTCTACAGCCAAGAAATTGATTAGTAAAGTGTAAATCAAATGTCAATGTTCTTTTTATGTATGAGTGTGGCCCACAACCACAGCCTGCAACAGAACGTTGTCATTATCACTCGACAGTTAATAAGCATAGCTATTTGGGGCAGGAAGCACTTCAACACAGGAGGAAATTTGTATCCGCGCTGACTGGTTGTGTTTTTAGTGGTGCTTATTTCCAGATTTTCTACGTAGATAGATGGGATGCTTATCACTCTGAAAAACACTGCTGTTGTCCTTGCTTTGAGACACCATACTCTCTGGGGGAACTCAATATGTTCATGACCATCTCAATGGTAATGCCAATTAGAAAATTCACAGATGTGGAGGTTTCTGAGCCCTTTCTGCCATCGCTACTACTGGAACTCTGGATTCCATCCTTCCCCACGTCTCCTGGACCTTTGCTTTCAATCTGCCCTTTTGGCAGCTATTATATCTCTCTTTCCAAGAGCTCCTATTTTCATCAAATGTCAAATAAATTAACATAAACTTTCTCCAAATGGAAACTTCTATCCGCATTCTCCTTTTGCAATTTATCCATCAACTTTTCTCTCTACCCTCTCCCACCTATAGTTTATTTACTCTGCTTTCACATTTTCCCTACCAAATCTGCCTCAACAACTGCCTTTAATCTGACTTTTGTCCAGACCACCATGCTCAGGGTGGTTTCCCATCATCGATGGACCTGAAATGATCACATTTAATACTCTTTTCAGAGTCTTTTGGGTTAAGCGATTTGCCTGTGTTGGCGACCTCTTCCTTCTCAAAGTCTCGTTTTTGCTACCTTCCTGACTACGCTGTTCAGGGTGCCCTTCCTTCCTATGTGAACACTTCCTTGCTTCCTACTGGCATCTCCCTCTTCCATCACCAAAGATGCCACACCTCATGGTCAGGATCTCAGTCTTCTGCTCCCCCTCTCTTGCCTACCTCTCTCCGTGTCCATCCTTCTCTCCAATCTCATCTATACCTCCTTTGCTTCAGATTTTCAAATCTAAATCTCCAAGCCTATATCTGGCTTTCCAAGAGGCTACCAGACAAGCTCAACTCGATGTCCTGCCAGAACCTAATGTACATTTGCCACTCACCACATCTTCCCTAGACTCCCTGCCCTGTCCTGTCTTCTCTCTTGGACCCTGGGCAGCCTTGCCAGCCTCTCCTATGCTTTCCCTGCTGGCTCAGCAGCAGGAAGCCTGGGAACCGCATCTTCCCAGACTCTGTTGCCAGCTTTCTGGTTTTGTGAATGAGGTGCACTCACAATATTTTGGAAGCTGAAAGGCAGCATATGTTTCTCCTCCCCTGCCAATAGTGGTACAGACCATGTGGGTCTGCCACAGTTGGCTGGACTCTGCGCTCCCTGTCTGTCACCTCTCTCCAGGCTGCACAGCTGCTGCAGTTCACACAGTTTCTCCACCTTTTGCAGCATCAGCAACCTCCTAACCGGACCACAAGCCCAGCTTGACCCAGACAGCTAGTAGAGGCACCCTGACTTTCGCTCCTTGAAGCTTCTGTTTGTCTTACAGGCAAATACTTCTGTGAATTAAATCCTTCTGCACTGCAAGTAGATTGGCAGGTCTCTTTTTCTGACTGATATTTGAATCATCATCCCTAGTTACTTGGGATGAAAGGTCTGCAGCCTCTTTTCAACTGTCCCCTCCTTCCCACCACTTCCAAAGTGCTGCCAATTCTTCCTCTTCAATACCCTCCTCTTTCCTTGACCAATGTCCCTGCCTAGACTACACTTCATTTCCCGTTCTTAAACTTCTCTGAAAGTCTTCTTTCACCTGCCATTAGGTGGGGATGGTAAATCTTCTTCAAACAATCATTCTTACTGTTTCAATAATTTAGTTGAAAACCTTGCATGCACTCATCCTTGCAGCCTATAGGACAATGAGTGATCCAGGAAGCAAGTCATCTGAAATACCTCCTTCTTCCTATGACCTTATTTCCCCTCTTTTCCTCCTCACATGCCATATGTGCAATCATTCCTGGCCATATGGAATTCGTTCTTGCAATATACCCCTTGCTTTCGAGCCTCCAGACCTACTTCTTATTATATTCCCTTCTATAATGTGACTCTCCTCTACCCCCAGCAAAGCCCTTCAAATCCTTCAAGAATCAGCTCAAATGTCACTGGAAATCCACATATCCAAATGGATTCCTGCAACATTCTCAACCTAACCTATATAGCTCATCGGACTCTTCCAATTTTTGCATCTTAACAGGTGTGCTGTCCCTGTGGCACATCAGAGGTGCCACATAACTTTTATTTGAACTGTATTCGCTACACTAAGCTTAAGTCTCTGGTTTGGCAAATTGTGAAAACCAAAACATGGGAATGAGTTATTGACCATGTCTGTAACCTAGACTAGATATCAAGATCTGGGTGTGAAGGTCTTACTGAAATTGAAGCCTTACCTATTCAATATTTAATGTTGTACTCCAGTGAAACTTCCAAATTTCTTCGTCAAACTACAGTTTCATTGTGACTATTGCTTAAAATTAGTGGATCATGAGATCATAAACTTTTCTCATGTATAATTTTTCCATTTCAAGACTTTCTGATTTATAGGCAAGATTCTAAATGTGTAAATGCATATGTGTGTGTGTATGTATAGATCTCTTATATATATTAAGTTGAACCATATGAAACTGCTGATATTTAACCATTTTTGATCTATGAGTTTTGTATGGTTCAATCTAATAAAAATACATTAAAAGGATTTTTGTTGTATAGTTACATTTCACAGCAGGGTTTGCTTTATGTAATAAGGCATAATAAATGAGTGCACTTAAAAACAGATACACCTCATGGGAAAGGACTTTGATAATGACAACAATAATGGCAAATACTTATTATACACTTACTGTATACCATCCATCATAGTAAGAATGTTACATAAATTATCTCTTTCTCTCTCCCTTTGTTTTCTTATGATAACTCAGTTTTAATCACCACTTGATGAAAGAAAAACCGATTGTTTGAAGTGCCTGAGTAACTCAGTCAAGGTCACATAGCTCCTAAGCAGTGGAAGAATTTGAAATTAGAAATACTTATTCTAGAGTTGCTACTTTCGACCATATTAAAAAACAAAACAAAACAAAAACTATTTTTCTCCTGGAGTCTTTTGTTTCCTTCTGGTAGCAGCAGGAAGAATAGTGAAAAGAAATCAACCTTAAGGAAGTACTCAAATGTCACCTCCTCCTCAAACCATTCCTTGTCCACTGGGGCTTTGATCTGTTTAGTGTATTTCTCTATAGTCCTTCATCTTTTTCCCCCTGTGTGTTGGACTTAGCATATATTGCCTCCTCTCATAAGTCTGTATACATATTTAAATATCCCAATTAAATTGTAAAGCTCAGATAGGACAGTGAGCATGTCTAATATACTTCATTTCTCAGAGCAAGGGACAGTGACTTTTATTTCCATCCAAACACAATCTACCCATCCATCCATCCATCCAGTAATTATTGGGTGTTAACACTGCCGAGTGCAAAGAACACTAAGATAAAAGACCCAGTCTCTACTCAAAAGGAGCTTACTGCTGGGGCACCTGGGTGCCTCAGTCAGTTAAGCATCTGCCTTCAGCTCAGGTCATGACCCCAGGGTCCTGGGATGGAGCCCCTCATAGGGCTCCCTGCTTAGCGGGGATCCTGCTTCTCCCTCTCCCCCTGCCTGCCGCTCTGCCTACTTGTGCTCTCTCTCTGTTTCTCTGTCAAATAAATAAATAAAATCTTTTTTTTTAAAGGAGTTTACTACTATTTCATGGGGGCATGAACAAGTGTGTCAACATAAACAATGGCCCAGTTTGCATACCATGAGAAAGAAGAGTGCAGAGAGGTGAGCCACCTAGCAGTGGGTGAGGAAGGTACTTTACAGAGAGATTTAAAGAACTGATACTGTTTGGGGGAAGCCTATAGAGGTAAAGGAGGATTAGCCAATGGAAAAACATAAGAAAAACATGCCCAGAAAGAGGGAAAGGTGTGTACAAAGGCACAAAAGAGCCTGGAATATTTGGGTTCCTGTAAGTGTTTGGTTTGGTTCAAAATAAGGAAATGGGAAGACAGTTGGGAGAAAGAAAGGATAAAGGTATAAAATAAAATTTGCTCTTGAATTTACAAAAATTCACACAAAAGTGAAAGCAGTGGTCCCATGCCAACCAATAAAACCAGATAAGCCCAGAGCATCTGTTCAGTAGCCAGACTGATGTCAATTACCTCAAGGCCCAGGCCTATATACAAGAGACCCTGGTATGTGGGAGGTAAAAGAGTCACTATCACATGAAATCTGATGATTTAGAATGGATTTCTGAACGTTGGAAATACAGCCACATGGATAAAAAAGCTGATGAAAACAAAGATGGTCCTATTTCTACCTGCTTTGGTAATAGAAGCTCTTTAGCTGAACAGATGGTACATTTCACCAAAATCTGATGGAAACAAATCTTCACAGGCCTTCTGTATTAAGAAATAATTTAGCAGCCTTCCCCAGAAATTTGGCATGTTTTTTGTCTAAATACAATATAATACAAAAAACTGGTCTTTTAATAAATGGTCTTTTATTTAAATAGTCTTAATGCTAGAGAAGAAACTGTGGTCTGACTGCTATCCAAAATGAATCATAATAAAACAAGAGGAGGTTTTCCAAACCTGGACGTGTTCCTAACAACATTCAGCATAAGGAAGGATTTTATTATATTTCTTAGAAGTACGTATCTGGAAGGTTCAGGAAAAAGATAGCTGACTCTGGACAATAGAACAGAACTAATGGCCACATCCAAGGTGATCAGCTTCACAGAGAAGGCATCTGCTCGCCTAACTAGGAAAATGTATTTTGATGGGAAACTAGGAGATACAGTAATGCAATATTTATGGATTCCAACTCAAATGAAAACACCTTTTAATATGTAATCGAATGACATAACAAATTTATAATGCCTTTTCCATTTCATAAATTTGCATTGAATAATGACAAAGGGCAAGGAAACTACCCCATTGTTAACTGATATGCAGAGTAAAATGTGTTCAATATTTATATTCTTTCCACACCAATCTTCCATTTTTATTTATATGATCATTTCCTGACAAACGTAATATGAACAATGTCTGCAGAATTTTTATTAACAAAGTGCTTAGACAATACTGTCGTGCCTATATAAAACCATCTGCTAATGTCTGATGTCAAAACCTATTTATATATTTTTTTCCTCCCCATGTTTTCCGAAGGCAATCATTTCCCATTAAATTAATCCTCACCACCTTCAAGGCATTTGAGCATTCTTCTGGCATTTCACATTCTTTGGGAAACCCCTGGGTATTCAGATTCATTATGGAAATTCCTAAAACCAAAGCAGGGTCAGGGTTTGGAAGTGTAATATACCTTTCCTTTCCTAATGTAGAACCAGAGGGCTATGCACAAATACAGTATTTCATTTTGCAATTAAGTTCAGGTGAATTATTCAAACTTCAAAATGTGAAATATGCCATGATTACCATTATTCAAACCCCAGTAATTCTCTCTCTCTCTCTCTCTCTCTTTTTTTTTTTTTTGAATGGAAACATAGCTGAAGGTGCCCGATTAGTAATGAACAGAGAAAGGCAAAGCATTCTTGCCTGCAGATTCTAAAGAAAAATCTTTCTGAACAGTTTAAATCTTCCTCATTTTACTGGACTGTAGAACCATTCCACTGACAAATCCTCATGCTCCAGGACATTTTTGTGCAAGTTTCTCCCCTCCTCCCTGCCCTCTTCTCCACATATGGGAGCAGTGACACTGAAAAAAGCTCCATGAGCTGTAGTGGAAGCCTCAGAACATAACTTTAGAATCAAAATCGTGCTTTGCAATGGGTACTACTTGTCACCTATCACTGGATTTCTCGGGGTCATCCAAAATGGTTAAAAAAAAAAAAAACCCCAAACAAAACACGAAAGAGCAGCAAATCAAAGCTCTTAAAGGAAGGCAAGAAAGGGCAAGGTGAAGAGTCTTTTCAAACCTTTCTGAGTCCTTGACTCAAGTCCAAACTCTCCAGGATGCTCTCCTTGACCTCTTATATCTTGCTGATTTTTGCAACCTAGCAACTCCTCAAGCATTTGTTGTCCGCAACACTATTCTATCACTCACGTCTTATCTTCTAGCGTTCCTGCAATTGCCCTGGATGTGTGTCCTGCTGATATCCCAGCCCAGACAGAACATGTTCATCTAACTTTCATTCCTCCCATGTCACCTAGGGGAGCAGAGGGTCCCCTTACTCAGACAGTGGCTACCAATCAGGTTGACTTAGGAAGCCAAGTAGAAGAAGCCTGAGGTCCTGTGGGCACACTGCCCTGTTGTCATTTTGTTTTAGAGTCAAGCCTCACCCATCAGACTAACTGCAGGTTGGCTATTAAGGTGTTACCTTCCTCAAGAGACAACACATTATTTGCATAAGGATCATGATGAAGAGGCAGGAGTATAAAATGTCCAGTACTACTATCTCTGGTTCCAGAAAGCCAGACTTCTCCTTCTGCTAGATTTAATAGCTCAGCATCTCAGTGTCCTCACCTCTAGGACAGAACAGACACCACATCTTACAGGAGGTGTGAAGATGACAAGAGTTTAAAGGATGTAAAACTCTTAAAATTGTACAAGAGCTCCTGTTGCTCATGTTCCTAATAGCATGTTACCATTTGCTCTGGAGTCTAGAACAATTAGCAAAAGCCCTTGAAAGACAGGCTCCTAAGGCTTTTTTCCAGTTTGCTTTTTTTGTGAGTATTCAGAGACAGGAAGAACACAAATCTTCAGCTATAGCAACTGAAGGGAAATTTTACCTTAAAAAGAAAGCAGCTCATGGTTGGCATTATATAAAGACACAGAGGAGTCCTATGAAGTGTGAGGAGTGGAGGATATCTAAAAGACTTCCAATCCTCTAGCCTAGTTGATTTTCAAAAGTGACCCTTGAAAGATTCACTTATAAGCTTAAATTATTGCCTACTAAAATGCAAAGACTCTTGGAAGGAAAATATATTAATGAAGGAAATGGGCCTAGCCATAGGAACGAAGATAAACTATGCTGTATGATACCATGGAATTTGCTTAACTTCTTTTTTAGCAAGTATAAAATAGGGATACCTTATTGAGTTGCAATTCAGAGTGGAAATCCTATAAGGAAACCACATAGTAGAGTGCCTGGTATACAGAAGGCACTCAATATGTTGCAGTTCCCATTTATTTTTATTATTTCAACTCACTGTGAGTAGTTTACCACATAATTCTGAAGCAAACACTAATTGATAGTGAAAGGTAGCAGAATATGCCACCACAGTATCTAACTGTAGGAACTCAGGATGCACCACCCCAAAATATAGCACTTTGGTACACTGATTATTCTGAGCTGTAGGCCCTTGAAAAATGGCAAATTCAGGAAGAGGTTTTCTCTGAACTCCTCTTATCTGCCTAAAGACAGATCTTCTAGAAGCAACACAGTTGTCATCAGTTCCCTGTGTGGGAGTCTCATCAGCCACAGAAGACTGACTCTCATTGCAGGGGAGGAGACTAGAAGCCCACACCACACCCCGACCAAACATGTCACACTATCATACCTCCCATCTATTCTCCTAAGTGCCCCTTCACCTTTCCTAAAAATCATTTAGTCTCCCCAAAGACTGCTACATTCCTCCTGCCCTTTCCCTAGTGAGATGATATTCAACCCTGAATTCTAAAGCCACCTCTTTGAGTTACTCATTTTCCCTAGGTATCACCCATGTAGACACGAGGTATACATGTTAGTAAACTTCCACTAATTTTTCTCTTATCAATCTGATTTTATACAAGAAGTTTATTACAGGAAGGTAGAGGGAAAGTTATTTTTTCTCCCATACAATAGGATAATATGATAGAGGAGACACAGAAGAAAGGAGAGGGCACAGGCCAGAAGTGCTAGAGAATCATAGCAGCAAGAGGCCAGTACAAGCAGAAGACGCTACAGTTGAAGCAAACTTCCTCTGTTCTGAATGCCAGGGCCTGACCTGCGTGTGACTTTGTCTCTCCCTTCACACTGCTTTACACCTTAATTAAAGCTTCTTAATTAAGTTCTAGAGAAGAGTCCTTTGAAAATTTAGCCGTTGACTCTGATTATTCCTTGACCTTGCATCCTTAGAAAAGAGTGATGGAAGCCACACAAGATTGAGCAGGAGGCACCTGGGTCACCCCGAAGTGACAGGAGCACTAGACTCAACTCCAGGGTGCACTGGGTGCACCTAATCATACTCAGATAGTTGGAAAAGCTGCCCAAACTCACAACATGCAAAAGAAGGAAGCTTATCATTTGAAAACACAGCTAATTTTAGATAAAATCACCATGGAATAATGATAAAAATGTAATCATCTCTGAAATGTGTGATCATTACTATAAAAATGAATCCTCCACTTCCATCTCCAGGTTTACCCTTTTTTGGTAAAGTTGAAAATGCCTGCCTGGGTCAGACCCTGTGCACTGCTAAGGGAGCTGTGCTAGATGTCAGCCTCCTGCTTTCTTGTCCTGGCTCTGTCACTAACCAGTCATGTGGCCTTGGGTGAGTGAGGAGTTTCTGTGTTTCTCTTTCCTCATACTAAAATTTGCCTGTCATAAAATAGTTGCTCAATAACTGTTACATCCTGGCTAGTTATAACTGAAGTTATTTGTTAATTCAACAAATATTTATAAGGCATTTAGCACATATTTAGCATGGCCAAGACACTGACTCACTCAAGACTTTGAATGAGTCCTTCCTTGTTCAACTGAAGGTAGGAAGGTTGCTAAGAAACACAGTGTAAAGAACATTAGTGATAAGCTATAGAGTTTGGCCTTGATCCTACAGTTAGATGAGAAACATTGAGTGTTTTAGAGAAGAAAGCTATTTACCCAAAGAGGTGTTTGTGGGAGCTCAGTCTTGTGGTGGTCAGCTGGAGACTAAGGACCACTTGGTCCAGATAGGGGATGAGCTGGGTGGAGATTACAGTGGGAAACAGGAGAAGAAAAATAAAGAAATATGTAAAAAAGACACTTAAAGGATTCAACAGGACTCAGAAATAATGACATAAATGAATAAAGATGAAGGAAATCCACAAGGGACTGCATGGGTTTGGGTGGGATCCCATAGAAGAATTTTAAGAAGGGAAGCTAGTTAGGGCCTAAGACTGTAAGTTTGTTTTTTAAATTTTATTTTATTCTATTAAAAGCATTCTGCCCTTTGAAAACCAAAACCTTGAGAGAATAGAACTTGTTCCAAATAAAAACAATGTAGTGAGCTGCATGCAATAATGCACAAAGCACAGGCCAGGCAGAAGGCAGGCTGTACGAATAACTCTGCCTCAAGGGGTGAGGGACATCATTACCTCAAAAGGTAAAATCTGAGTGGGGTTGTGAAAGGTGGAGAGGCATTCAGCAAACAGACAAGGGAGGAAGGCTATTCCAAGGAGAGAGAGCACATAAACAAGGATGCGAGGGTGGAAAACGGTAGAGTCATGATGTCGGAAAACCATGCCAATTGTACCCAGATGGGCAATGTCAATGGCTGCCTATCTTGGTAATGGTGCATATGCCAAAATAACCTCCCCATCTACCTTGGAGCACACACTAGATCTCCACCCAACACACTCCCTTAACGAGGTCCTGTGAAATAAACACTTCAGGCCAGCCTTCTGCTACTTGTGAGGGAAAACAGATCAGCTAGCCATGACAGGAGCAAATATTTTTGATGCATTATGCATTTTAACATTTCAGAAAGTAATGCTGTTAAAGAAGAAACAGGTCATTGGATGCAGAGATTTTACTGGAAAGAAGCATGGACATATCTGATGCCTAGAAATCTGGGTTCCCTAGCAGGGAATGAATCTGGGGAAGAGCAGGAAGAAACTGGATACAGTGGGCCTAGAAACAAGAGAAGCTCAGAAATGAGCGAAGAGATCCCTAGAAGGGGAAGAGAAAAGGAAGAAAGGTATTCTTTTGCTTATTTTCGATTTTTCATGGGGTTGAATATATGCTAGAATGTTTATATCTAAAGCCTTGATGATAAATTTGTCTAATATATTTCTATTTACGAATGTCTTTCTCTCTCTCTGTATGTATATACATCTAAACACATAATGTGTGTATGTATACGTACATGCACACATGCACATGATACTTATCTATGGATTTTATTTGGTGTTATGCAAATTTTAGTTCTTGAGCTAAATAAAGGGCAATGGTATGCATACTTCTGAGATGATCCCCAATGATCCCTGACTCCTGTTATCTATATGAGGATAATGTCTATTTCCCTTGAGGATAGGCTGGATTTAGTGACTTGCTTCTAACCAACAACATACAGCAAACTCAACGGGATATCACTTCTGTGATTATGTTACAAAAGTTCGTGACTTCCACCCTACTGACAAACTCTCTGTATTGCCATCTCTACTTGCACGCTTTGATGAAGCAAGCTGCCATGTTGAAAAGGCCCGTGTGGCAAGGAACTGAGAGCTGTCAATGGCCAAGCTGCAGCAAGAAAGTGAATCCTATCAATACCAAGTGCTCTCGGAAGACAGTCTGTCCCCAGTCAATACTGGAGGTGAAGGCAGCTCCAGCAGATGCCTTCAGTACAGCTTGTGGGAGACCCTGCAGCCCAGGATGCAGCTAAGTCATGCCCAGATTCCAGACTCACAGAAATTGTGAATGTGTATAAGTTTTAAGGTACAGGTTTGAGGTAATTTGTTATAGGCAATGGATTACCAGCATAAGGGCCAAGTGTTAAAATATATCCTCTTTACTCAAACAAGGAAAACTGTAAAGTTTTCCCCATATTGACTCTGGCCAGCAAAAGTCTCCTAGATAATGAATATTTTTCTCTCATATACTTATATATACATTCTACTGTAATTTATTTACATTTCTTCATCCTATTCCCGTCTCTTTGTTTCTCCTTCAATTATAAGGTTTGGTTGCAAACCTACCATCTTTTCTATAATCAGTGACGAACTTCTTTCCAATGCAGATCTTACGCTGAGGACTAGGTCTCTTTGATATATTCAATGTGCATCCTTTATATTTGAGACATATATAGATGTGTTAATTGCTTCTCACTGACATGATTGTAAACTATGAAGGATATCTAATCACAGAGTGTAAAGATCTATGACCCAAACAGAATTGCTTGTACTTCATAGCTCTTCAATGCATATTTGGAATTAATTTTGCAGATATAGTACAAGTACTTCATAGCTCTTCCATGCATATTTGGGACTAATTTTGCAAATATAGTACAAGCTCTTTCATAGCAAGTTCAAAGGACTCTTGAAAGTAACTTACACAAAAGAGAAATTAGTGAATGTCTTCATTTACTACACAGATTTGAAATAAATAAGTCATATAAAAACATACTTTCCCTTTATGTATGTTTCAGTAGAATATAAGCTAAGGATGATAACCACTGGACCTGCATATGGTATTAAAATAAAATAATTCAAAGGGAAGTTATACTCATACCTCATAGGTCTATTAAAATATATAGTGCTCATTATGCAATAAAATAATAGACCTTAATAAGCAAATACAAACTACGGTATTTTATTTAATTCTGAAAATTTAGAGTTAACTTATCTTTTACTAAGGATAAACAAAACATTTTTTAAAGATGTTGAAAAACTCATTTACTTGTATTTAGCACAGCAAATGTGGAAGAAAGTTACACACTTATTTTAAACAATTATAATTTCCCAATATTGAAAACAACAGCTGTGGAAGAAACTAATTAACATGATTTACTATATAATCATTCTATCATTATATGCTATTTAGAAATACAGTAGCAAAAATGAGTGGTTTTCTTGTTTGTGCTCATAAAAAGAACTGTTTTCTCAATCTTCTTATGTATCAACTGTACTTTAAAAGCATTTTGTTCATTTATGAGGAAACATTTTATGATACATTTCCTTGGATTTTCTAACTCATTCCCCATTGCCAGGTACAGCTGTTTAGTATGTGCGTCTAACTGCACATACCATGTGACAAATAGATCCAGTGCACATCTTCCTGGAGTGATAATGTATTTGACTACGTGCCACAGAAAAGATGATAATGGGTCTGAAAAGATAACCAAGTCTTCTACTTGCCTATTTCTGACTATGCTTTTACGTGTTTTGCAAAGAATGATAATACCAGGTGAATTAGTCCAATTACCACCCTAGAGAGAGGGACAAAGAAAATGAGTTCTCTCCCTTCACTTTACCATCCTTATTACCATCCAATTTTCTCCAACTTATTCCTCCCACTGCCTTTTGTGGTTGAAGTATGATGTAGCAAGAAGATTTAAAAACAGGCAAATACCCAAAGCATTTTCCTACATTGGGTAAAATGTTTCTCAGTGTCTGTATCTCCAAAAATAACCAAATGCTGGCTACCTATAGCATAAAGCTATTAATTAGCCAGCATATCATCTATTTGATATATTTTTATTTTCCCTTGTTTTCCTTTCAAGGCTAATTATGATTTATGAGAGAGCAAAGACTGATAGTTTGTAAGTTTCCAGAACCAGAAAACGAAGATCATGTCAGTCAGTGAAACATGACTATATGTGAGAAAGAATATGTGCAGATGTGATGAACAAGGTATTACTTCAAATTTCTGAGTGGTCAGTATCTGTGAGAGGTACAATATACTGTCAGTAAACTCTGCTGGGTCCTGTGTATAGAAGTGAGTTTTAAAGGAGAACCTGACACTTTGTTAATTATGTCATGAACACTCCACTAAATGTTAGCAAGGTGTAGGCCTAAAAAAGGTAAGACCAAGAGGAGTCTTCAGAACTTCCCGAGTAACTATAGTTCAGGATTAAGGTAAAAGAGGATTTTCTAGCAGAATCTGTTACGGATATTTCCACTGGAGCCACAATAGACCCAGTTCACTCTTAAACTCTAGGGGTGATGGTCATTGGGGTTGCCCAGTGATGACAGTACATTTTCTCATCATGTTCATCTAAAAACCACGGCCAACTACATCTGTTCTATTTTTGTTAAAGAACACAATCAGGAGTCATTGTGTACTCACTTTCCAGAAACTTCCCCTGCCTTGAGAAAAAGAGGAGGCATTATAGAAAAAGATAAGTATGACAAAGAGTTCAAAGATTTCAGAAAACCAACTGCCTTTCAACCTGAAGGGTATTTTGCTGCTATCCTGAAAAAAACATGACAACTTCTATGGAGGAAAAGATGCAGCTTTCTTTCAAGGCATTTAAATTTGCCTTATTAGATTCTATTTTTAGTCCCAGGCATTTTAAATCAAAGGAGGGTTTGTCTGGGAGGCTGTCATGGCTGTGAGAAGACCAAGGGAGCGGAAGGCTCCCACGGAACTATCCTTGGTGCTGAATTCACATCCTTTCTGCCAACACCCATCTTGCCTGCTATTTTGATACTAATCTCTCCACAGACAAAGTCCTCATCACTCTAGTCCAGGGTGCTCATTTGAGATACACTGCCCACTTGACAGTTTAGCCAAACAGGGATCTAGCCATACCTCTAAGGAATCCTGTCTCTTCTGCCCTCCCCTACCCCTGCCTAACTCACAAAGTAACTACCATGGGAATTCACTCCAATGTGGCACATGAGGTAGCTGTGAATCATGCTGTTGAGTGGGGGTAAGAGACACAATGCTTTGGGACTAAATGCACTTAGGAGAGCAACACATTCAGCAACAGTTAGAACAGCTCTTTTCTCAAGTGATAATGCTGACTCCCTAGGTCTGCTTCTTCCTTGAACTAGTAACCATGAATATGACTTGTGACATCAAAACTCTCCCAAGCATTGGGATGGGAGGGTTCTACTCAGATCAGTTCACACACATCACCTAACACATAGCACCCACAACCCACATCACAAACACCCTCGAGTTTCTATTTCACTCTGCAACTCCTAATTTAAAATATTATAGAATATAAGGCACTAAACATGACAATTTACTAGCACTTATATTTCAGACCCTGTTGTAAGTGCTTTGCATGTGTTAACTCATACAATTTTCAAGATAATAATCTCTATGAGTAGCTATTATCATTACCACTCACTTATGTACCCCTCTTAACTTAGATGAAGCAAATGAGACAGACAAGTTAAGTGACTATCTCAAGGTCACACAGACTATAAGTGGTATAGTGGAATATGTTCTGCGGCAGTTTGACTCTCATAGCCAGTGTCCAGATGGTTTCATATCCCTGCCAGCTATATAGGGAGCTTGTATAGGGGACTCTTGTCTTAAAAGAGGGGCTGAACTAAAACACTTTGAATCCTTCCAGGTTGAAATTTTTGTGATTGTAAGAAGCGTTTTGCTTATCTTTTTGTTTAAACAAATGATCTTTTCCAAAAATGTATATCATATGCTAAGATTCAATTTACACAGATGATAATTATAATTTGTTTAAAAAGTACTTATTTTGCCCAATTGCTTAGTTATTCAAAATTTTCAGTTCTATATTTGTTTATAAAATATTATATGTATAGCATTACATTGAGTCCATACTTGTGTGTGAAAGTTATTGATCTTAGGATAAAATTCCTAGAGGGAATTATTTAACATATCTCAGAATAAATTTTCTCATAGACCCAGAAAATTTAATAATATAAATTACTATAATTTCTAATATTTCTATTCCATAAGAACAAAGCCAAAATAATCCAAATAAGTTAATTTTTTTTCCAGATAACTATTAACTACCTATTCAATCAAGCAAACTAAAGAAAATCTTTTGGTAACTCTTCTCCTAAAATGAACCACATACTTTAAAGTTTCACTGTTATGATCTGAACATAATTTTTCCAGCAACACTTAGAACAGTCATTATAACTATCAATTGCTGAGTATATATAATTTTCCTGTCCTTTTTCTAATTTATTTGGTTGACAGTGTTAGTACCATAACTAACAGTTATTTATATCCATACAAGATTTCCCTTACTAGATTGCTATGAACTTAGAAACTTTACAACCAAGTTGATTAACAATGTATCTAAAATAGAAATAAACTAATTATGAGTGAGAAGTAGAGTTCTCTCCAAAAAAAATAAAGTGAATGCAATTTAGTATATAAATTCTGAGGCATTTGTTTTCACTACCACAAAACCTTTTGATTCCTTTTTTATATTCTCAGCTATGCCCTAGGAAGTTGAACTCATCCCATCAGTGAATTTCATACACATTTAATAGCAATATCAGCAGCTGTAGCATTAACTATAGTAATGACAATGATGAATATTTTACATCAGCTACTGTGCTAAATATGTCACATGTGACATGTAATTATGACATTTTCACTTGTCACAACTTTCAGAAGTAGGCATTATTGTCCATATTTGAATACTATCATATAAAGGTTGCAGAGCGAAAGTAACTTGCCCCAGGCAGTTAGAATGTGGTGGAGCAAGAATCCAAACTGAGGTCTGTATGACCCAGAGCAACACTAATCATTACCTTAATTGTGTGGGGAGAAGGGAAAAGCATATTCAGGGAAGGAAAAGTTATCACTGGACAGAAACGTAATGATCTAATCCAGCTTTTATAGGCTGACTTAGTTATATCCAGCTATAACAAAACATCACAGGGTGACCTGTAAACAACAAACATTTATTTCTCAGAGTTCTGGAGGCTGGAAAGTGCAAGATCAAGGTGCCAACGGATTTGGAGTCTAGTGAGGACTGGCTTCTTGGCTCACAGATGGCCATCTTTCCACTGTGTACTACATGGTAGAAGGGGGCAAGGAGCTCTCTAGGGCCTTCCTATGACAGCATCAATCCAATTCAGGAGGGCTCCCTGCTCGTGACCTAATTATACCCCAAAGGCCCTACCTCCAAACAGCATCACAATGGAGATTAGCTTTCAATACTGAATTTTGGGATAACACATTCAGTTTTTAGATGAGGTCTTTCAAAAATGGTCCATATCTAGAAGTAGAAAGGCTACCCAGCATAGTATGAGTTGACGTGAAGAAGGCTGAATCGGGCAATATTTACTGAGTATTTACTATGTGGATTTCAATAATAAATAGTTTCTCAGGGGTACTTGCCCCATCAAAGGTGCAAACTAACAACTGCCCCCATGACAGATGAGGCTGTTCAAGGGAAGCAGAAAGAGAAAGTGGGGCAGTGTACACACAGCTGGAAAATGTTTACTGACTGTACATTCCTGTTTGTTTTCCTGCTTCAAATAAGCAATAATCGACTTTGGAAACCCATTGGAAAAAAGAAATGTTAACAAGGATTTTTCTGGTTATATAGCTAACCCCGTTAAAAAACAAAATATCCCTGAGGGCCTGGTGAGATTGGCTGCCCAAATCAAGAAAATCCTCTTAGTTATATACGCAGCTGTCAATGCAAACAGGTACTTGCAGACCCCGTTAGACAAATCCCCCTCCTGCACAGAACCAGTGTTTCAGAAATGTGTTCCCTGTTATCCACATGCAGAAATGTGTTCTGTGGTACAGATCAGGTTTCGGTGAAAAAATAAGAACTTTTATCGCTGACAAATTTTCTCATCAAATCACAGAATCAGAGAATTGATTCTGAGATGGGAATGACCTTGGGGGTTACAGAGGGATGGCTAATAATGTAGCACTGGAGGTGGGGGCTATTCTTAGGATGATGGATGAGCACCTGGATACCAGATTCCCCAACCAGAGTCTCATACTCAGTGCAGGCAGGCAAGTCAAGGGGCTGGCCAGGGGAGCAATCCAGCCCCATCTCTATCTGATCAGGCCTGCTATGCAGAGTTCATCCTGTGTCAAGAGATCATCCAATACTTCAGAGAAGATAGAAATCCAGATTTTACAGGTATCTTCATATTTTAAAACCAGGGAGGGGATCTGTGAGCTGCTTGAGCTCCCCCAGGCTGCCAACATCATCTCTGATCCAGAGGACAGGCAGGTAATTCAAGATAAGTACAGGATATTCTCACTGGCCATTTGGATGAAGCCTGGTTAATATGTGGAAATTCTGATAAGATATAAAAATTGAGCATTAGTTATTTTTTATTATAAAACATTAGTTATTTCTTATTATAAAACCATAAGTGCTGCAGACACTCAGGGATAAGGTAAGTCTTGGGGATAGAGGAGGAGTCAAGAATATCAGCACACATACTTTGTGCTAAAACACACACACACACACACACACACGCACACGCACACACACATACACACACGAGCTCTGTAAGAGACCCCAAACTGTGCTTTTATGTTTTTATGTGGCCATTTGGATGTCACAGGATCACAACAGCAGCTTCCTAACATCTTTTTCAATAAAGCTACCATATCCGACACCCTGTGGGAGTGGAGGACATGTCTCCAGCATCAGTGCCAGGGCCAAGTCCAGTTTAGTGGAAGACACTTTTCAGAGAAGAGGAAGGTGTTGGTTGATGTCCTGGCCAATGGGAAAATGGAAAAATCAGGTAATGTTCATTTCCTGTGGTCATTTTTTACCATAAACGACGTAGCTTTAAACAACAGAAATGTAAGTGCGCACAGACGTGGAGACCGGAAGTCCAAAATCAAAGTGTCAGCATTGCATGCTCCCTTGGCTCTGGGAAAAATCTTCTTTGCCTCCTCTAGTTTCCAGTGACCATCAACATCCCCTGGCAGTGACTACAGCTCTCTCTGATCTGTCTTCATATTGCTTTCTCTGTCTTCTCTTCTGTGCATTTCCCTTACCAAGATACCCATGATTATATCAGGGCCCACACCGATAATTCAGGATAAGCTCTTTCTTTCAAGATCCTTAACTTAATCATATTCTCTGCCATATAAAGTAATATTCATTGTTTTGCCATATAAGGTGTGAGTTAATAAAAAATATATATTGGTGTCTGACCCCAGTTCCTGGCACGGAGCTCCTAAAACCCTAGTAAATTTCTAAGCAATAGGAACACTAGGAACATTATTTGTTCTACTGAGCCAACTATAAATGACCTCCTGGATTGGGGCTGGTCACCAGAAAGACTAAACCATGATTAGAAGCTTGGAATTTCCAGCCCCACACTCCATTTTCCAGAGAATGGAGAGAGGATAGAAATGGAGTTAATAATCGATCATGCCTACATGAAGAAGACTCTATAAATCCCAGTAGTGGGGAGTTCAGAGAGCTTCCAGGTGGGTAAACGTATTCACATGCTAGGTGGTGATGCACCCCAACTCCATGGGGGTGGCAACTTCTGCACTGGGGGCCCACACAGTGCTTGTCCTATGTCTCTTCACCTGGCTGTTCATCTGTATCCTTTATCATATCCTTTAATAAACTGGCAAACTAAGTGTTCTGCTGAGTTCTGTAGACCACTCTAGCAAATAAATCAAGCCTGAAGAAAGAGGTCATGGGAACCTCCAATTTGTAGCCAGATGGGTACAAATGGGTAACCTGGAGACCTTCCTCTTACAAATAACATCTGAAGTAGGGTGGCGGCAATCTTACGGGACCGAGCCTTTAACCGGTGGGAATTGATGCTATCTTCAGGTAGACAGTATTGAAATTGAATGAGATTATAGGACACCCAGTGGGTACTGCAGAGACTTGCTTGGTGTGGGGAAAATCTCCACACATTTGGTGATGTGTCAGAAGTGAAGTGTTCTGTGTGAGTAGTAAAGGAGGCATACAGGGAAGAATTGAGTTATTTCCTACACAGAAAGGAAAAGTCTGAGGTTTTGTTTTTTTTCCCCTTTACATAAGGTGATACTTATAGGTTCTGGGGATAGGGCATAATGATGTCTTTTAGGGATCCACCACTTAGTCTACTATAGTGGGTAATGGGGCAGGTAGCAGAGATTGTGAAAGGTCTCCAGAAACCCAGAGCACATCGTAGGATCTCAATTCTGGGAAACCTGAGGGACCTTACAGGATTTCAGTAAATGAATTCAAGTAGATGAGATCAAGAAGCGGTCACTGGGATAAGGGAACCCACATGATAGGATCTGGGGGAGAAGGTGAGGGCAACTGCCAGCGTAGGAGTCCTGTCCACAGCCTATTTCCATGTGCATGGGCCAGAGGGGTCCAAGAACAATGGGTAAGACTCAGTCTAACCATGGGGTGTTAGGCATCTCAGTGCAGGTTCCAGATCAGCTGACCTGCCAGTTGGCAGATGGACAATTGTCTGTGAAACCAATACTGCTGGGAAGCACTTTCAGTGATGTATTATAAACCTCAGGAGTTCCCCCTTTGCAGACAGTATGTTGTGGGCCTAAATTCTACACAGCAAGTCAAGGCAAGTTCTTCCAACTTACTTTAGCTATTTAACTTCTAGAAGTAAAGGGATATTTTAAGTCATTTTCAAATAATCATCAATCCATCCACACGGGTCTATTTTGCTCTTAACATCAGAACCCCTGATCTTGAACTTCAGGAAATAGTCCAACTGCCTTAAGATTGTTCATAACTAAATTCTATTACAGTTCTACATATGCAATTGTATGGCAAAGGTTAACTTGCCCTAAGAGTTCAGATACCACGACATTAGGAACACATCATCCCACCACCTATATATAAACACACTAAAAGTTTGAGCAGCCCCTCCAGAGCCAGGTCTGGATCATGGAGTGCTGAGCCCAGAGCCAGGCCCAGTTATCAGAGAGGCTGCTAATGGCATGTCCCCTGGTATCAGGCAGCCACCAGCAAACTCTAACCACTAGCACTGCAAGCCACAAAGTTTGTAGGACCAGGAGCAATTTCAGCGTGCACACTCCTCAGAGAGAGTGGTCAGGATAAAAAACTGTTCCATGGACAGCTTTGTTTTGATTTTTTACATTTTTTCAACTATTCAATGATTTCTAGACAAGTTACTCAACATTTAAGAAATAAAAATTTAGAAAAAAATAAGAATATACCAGTAAAATTCTAAGTGGAAATAACAGAGGAGAAGCCACTCCATCTTTGAAACTGTGTCTTAAAGAATATATGGAAAGAAATATAATTCTACTGCTTTTCTGAACAATTTACATAATCTGAGACCATGGTATTAAACCTAGGAAGACATACATTGGGGTAGGACATTGTTAAGTGCAGGCATAAGAGCTCCAGCTCCAGAGTTTCTCATTCTTATTCAACAAGTAATTCTGCTATGGGTGGTCCAGAAGCACACTTTGAAAAATACTTCCGTAAGGTTAATGGATGCTAAAAAATTAACAAAGAATTATTTGAGAAAAACCTGTACATAACAGGAGAATAATTCATATTGATATACCATAAATTGAAGCTGTTGATCAAACACGTTAGCTCAGGGATTTTAAACAACATATTTTTAATTTATTTTATAAACATATTCTTAATTTGGAGGATCCTTGATTTGGTTTTATTCCTTCCACACTCTGTTTTTAAATCCCCTTTACACAGGGGGATTAACATCTTAAACATTTACGAAGGAAAAATATTTAAATCTTTTTATTCATCAAGAAGCACATCTAGCCTATCTTAATTAATAGAATTGATAAATAACAAAAGTGTGTTATAATACTCTTCAACCTTCAACTTTTGTCCAGTAAAAATCTACCTGGTAAGGCACAGACTATACAGTTTTCCTGTTCCTCTTCCAGTTGGTTCTTGAATCTTTATACTCCTCCAATGTTTCTTACATCCTGCACTACGATACCCTTATTTGTGGATGTCATCTACTCCACTGGACTACATCTTTTGGAATTAGGGTGATGATACTCTCCCATCCTTGTGTATGGCTTCAGAACACTGCCTTGAATAAGACTGGTATAAATAAAAGTTTACTGAATCGTTAAATGGAAAGTGTATATGTTCTTTCTAATAGCAGCATAACTATATACTCCATTTTGTGTGCCTATAAGCGTATTTTTAAAAAAATCTAAGTCTGACAATTTGGTTCGAGAAAAATTGTTTTCTAAACAAGGAAAAATAAAAATGTATATAGGATACTGCCAACTTTTGGAAGAATAACAAAGGTTAATGTGGAAGGGCATCTCATCTCAGGCATCTAGGTGTGATCAGACAGCAGTGAGTTCCTTTACAAAAGAGAATTGACTTAGATCCATTTGAAGAGGGAGGGCTGTAAAAGATGGGCTGGTCTACCTTTCAGACTCATGCTACATGGGCAACATTACTGGTTACATGCAATTTCTCTATTTCTCCAGGCCATGCAAATTTAATTAAAAGATATTGAATTTTCTCCTAGATAATTTCTGGGCTATTCATTCAAATTTGGATAGATAAGAGGTTTGGAATGGCCTGAGTACAATGACAAATGTTAACTTATGCAAGACCAACATCCTAAGAATAGTGATGATTTTGTAAAATACCCAAAAGGAGGTTTGCATATTTGAGATTCTTCACTGGGGTACAAATGTGCATTCCATATATACAACTCACATATGTGAGTTGGATCGCACAACTGTGGATCTCACAACTGTGGGGTCTGGAAAAAGAGATGCACTTTATCTCTCTCTGAATTGATCTGGAAGTAAAGTTGGGGAAAGAAGAGGCAAACTGTGAGACTATGGACTCTGGGAAACAAACTGAGGGCTTCAGGGGGGGCGGGTAATGGGATGGGCTGGTGGTGGGTAGTAAGGAGGGCATGTATTGCATGGTGCACTGGGTGTTATATGCAAGTAATGAACCATGGAACTTTACATCAAAAACTAGGGATGTACTGTATGGTGACTAACAAAATATAATAAAAATATTATTATAAAAAATAATAAAAATAAATAAATAATTATTAAATTAAAAAAAAGAAAAAGAAAAGGCAAACTGTGCAAGGAGTGCTGAGGGTGCAGCAAGACATCTCTTACACATACTTGACCTAGAACTGGAGAAAACGAAGCTTTCCTGCTATAACATATCATAGAACAAGAAATCACAAAGCCCATCGCAGTACCAGGAATGACTGTCCATTTTGATAAAAAAAAAAGGTCTGACAATGGTTAATTCAGATACAATTCTGATGATAGCGTTAACAGCAAGAATTTTGCAAGTAGTTTTCATTTATTGCATGAACTTTACCAATATTCGTATCAGGATTTCCCCCCCATCATCTACAACTATTCATCAGGCAGATAATTTAAATAATATGTTTATGCAATAGAACTATGTATATAGATGTGTTTATGGCATTGAAGTGGTCATCATTCTGAAATCTATGAACAGAAGTTATCTTTCTTATCTGAGTTAACGTTTAACTCAGTTCATTTGAAAAAAGGTTGCCTTGTTTCATCTGCTAAATGAACTGCTATTAAATGACATGAGACAAAATATGCACCTCAGGAAAGAACCTGAGCTTGAGCAAACATCTGGCCAATGCACTCAAGCACTACACATATACAAGTCCTTAGTTCTGTATTGATTAAAATTGCAAACACTGATTCTTCCAAATAGAACATTCTTAAGCTCACAAGTAAGAGAGAAATAAGTTACACCCTAGTAGATATTACTTGTAAAGTAAAGGGAGAAATTAGGTTTTTATCAGAAAGGATTTTTCTAACACAAATTCTCATTTAACATTATTATTCTCATTGTAGTTTAAATTCTATGAATGGTAAACACACCAAAGGATATCATATATTCCACTGATTTGCTTCTGTTTTTTATGACATGCTTGACAATTTCATAAAAAAAAATCATCTGATAATTAACTGTGGTCAGTTTTTAGAACTTGACTTAGCTTTTTTATTTTTATTTTTTATTTTATTCAAAATCAATTGATTCACATATAGTGTATTATTAGTTTCAGAGGTAGAATTTAGTGATTCATCAGTTGTAATAATACCCAGTGCTCATTACATCATGTGCCCTCCCTAATGCCCATAATCCAGTTACCCCATCCCCCACCCACCTCCCTTCCAGCAACCTTCAGCTTGTTTCCTATAGTTAAGAGGCTCTTATGGTTTGTCTCCCTCTCTGATTTTGACTTAAATTTTATTACAAACAAAACAAAACAAAACAAAAACCAACAACAACCATGCAAGGTGTCTTTCCACTGATTTTCAAGTTTCTATATGAATTCAATAGCCCTAACACAATGAAATGCTAAGTATAGAAAGCATCTAGCCCAATGTCTGCAAGAGTGAGCATTTAATAATTGCTTGGTGCAACACTAAGTGGCTGCTGGTGTATGATGGAAAATAAGTGGGAGGGGTGGAAGGAAGTGATACAGGCAGGTGGTGTATTTCTTTCTTAGCCTACATGTTGATTGGTTCAAGATACTCTTCTAAAAGAAAGATGAGCAGACAATAAAATAATTTCTACATGAAACCAAACAATTATTTAGTGAAAAATAAATACAATCATTCTTTTAAAACATATCTGATAGGCCACTGGATATGACAAACTTACCCATCTTTTAAAATTGCTTTTCTATTAGCATACTAAGATTTTTATTTGTAATAGGAATAGAGTAACTACTCTGTAAACTAGTCTAGATGTGTGTGCATGAGAGAAAACACATATGTATGCCTTTTCTTATTTCTCATAATGAAGGATTAATGTTAACCACTTGATGAGTCTTACAGATTCATCCATGTTAGAACTTTCCATTGGCATTATTTAATTTAGTCACAATTAAATAGATGAGTGAAAATCAGCATTTCTTTGGCCTAGTCCACCTAATTCATGTAATATACTTATTCTTTTGTAGTGGAAAAACCCTAGAATTTATATAGATACAAATAATTTTATAAGATCATCAAATATGTCAAAAATTCCAAAGAAATGCATCTCATAATTTTGAGGGTTTTTTTTCTGAAAAAATAACTTCACATTAAGGTAAAATATGATTATTGTCATTTGCATTAACTTTTTTTGTATTATTTTCTGTATTCTTTTTTTTTTTTAAAGATTTTATTTATTTGACAGAGATAGAGACAGCCAGCGAGAGAGGGAACACAAGTAGGCGGAGTGGGAGAGGAAGAAGCAGGCGGAGTGGGAGAGGAAGAAGCAGGCTCATAGCGGAGGAGCCTGATGTGGGGCTCGATCCCATAACGCCAGGATCACGCCCTAAGCCGAAGGCAGACGCTTAACCGCTGTGCCACCCAGGCACCCCTATTTTCTGTATTCTTGAAGCTCTGGCATCTCAGTCCTTGCTGACCAAAGAGAGACTGCTCTTCCCAGGGCTACCTAATGCCTACAGATAAGAAACTATTCCCCTTCAGAGCATGCCTTTCACATGCAAACCAACCAATCCAGACACCACACTTTAAACCACCTCTTCTATCTGGTTCTTAGACTCCAGCAGATAATGTTCCTCCTCCATAATCACCAAGGCCAGGTTACAGACAACTAGAGAGAGCCCCTACAGCAGAGCTCACCTTTTTGTTATTCAAAACAGTCAATTCTAAACCAACTTACCCTGACTTCCCTTTCCTAAGGAAATCACAGTAAAGGCTCCTACCCATATTTTCCCCTCACTTTCCTTCTGCTTCCTGACCAAGCCTCCTGCTTCCTGAAGTGGCTCCGAATGGCAGTTTATGCCCCCTGTTTGCAGGTAGATCTGCAAGTATACACAGTGTTTTTTTTTTTTTCATGATACTTATTTTTTTTAATGTTTTTTTATTATATTATGTTAGTCACCATACAGTGCATCCCCGGTTTCCGATGTCAAGTTCGATGATTCATTAGTTGCATATAACACCCAGTGCACCATGCAATATGTGCCCTCCTTACTACCCATCACCGGTCTATCCCATTCCCCCACCCCACTCCCCTCTGAGGCCCTCAGTTTGTTTCTCATAGTCCATAGTCTCTCATGTTTCATTCCCCCTTCTGATTACCCCCCCTTTCTTTATCCCTTTCTTCCCCTACCGATCTTCCTAGTTCTTATGTTCCATAGATGAGAGAAATCATATGATAGTTGTCTTTCTCTGCTTGACTTATTTCACTTAGCATTATCTCCTCCAGTGCCGTCCATGTTGCAGCAAATGTTGAGAACTCGTTCTTTCTGATAGCTGAGTAATATTCCATTGTATATATGGACCACAACTTCTTAATCCAGTCATCTGTTGAAGGGCATGTCGGCTCCTTCCATGATTTAGCTATTGTGGACAATGCTGCTATGAACATTGGGGTGCATATGGCCCTTCTCTTCACTACGTCTGTATCTTTGGGGTAAACTCCCAGTAGTGCAATGGCTGGGTCATAGGGTAGCTCAATTTCTAACTTTTTAAGGGACCTCCACACTGTTTTCCAGAGTGGCTGTACCAACTTGCATTCCCACCAACAATGTAGGAGGATCCCCTTTCTCCACATCCTCTCCAACAATTGTTGTTTCTTGCCTTGTCAATTTTTGCCATTCTAACTGGCGTAAGGTGGTATCTTAGTGTGGTTTTGATTTGAATTTCCCTGATGGCTAATGATTTTGCATGATACTTATTTCTGTTTCTATGTGTCTTACCATGTCTGATTACAACAAATTCCAAGTACATTCTATAATACCATTTATTAGGTAATTAAATATAATATCATTTGAGGAATACAACTGTTAGAAGTGAGACACAACACTCCTTCCCACATCAAAGAAAGATGTTTAGAAATTTCAGTGGTAGGATCCAGGCTCACACTGCACGCATCAGGAGAAGCTGTGAGAGAGCATGAGACTGGCTTCTAGAGTAACTGTGTGGAGAGGCTGGCTTCCCATGGGCAGCGTTCCCCATTTGAGGTCCACTGGGAATGGAAAGAGAATCCCAGAGAACCGTGATGATGATTCTGTGTGGGGTTTAACATTCTATATCACATATTAGCCTGTGAAGAAGAGTTAGAACAGTTTGCCATAGCACTAGCTTGACTTTTGGTGGAGAAACAGAGAAGAGGTTTTTTTTTTAAAAAAAAGATCTGAGTTTAATCAGTGCTGAGTATTTATACTCCTGTTTACCCATCCTATCATCACACTTTGACTTCTTTATGAGTAAATTATATATAATTATATATTGTGTTAAATACTTTCTTGAAATTTCTAGCAATTACAAACTAAAAAAATACAGTTTAACAAAAATAAAATTTGTCTGAAAGCATGACCTAAGTGTTGCACAAGAACTAACATTGTTTAACCAGAAAGATTATTAACCAGCTACCTAGAATTTCTCACATGATGCCCAGCTCAAAGCACATATGTAAGAAATGTTTGCGCCTTGCTTCTCTTATTCATCTTTGAGGGCAAAGACAGTATCTCATATTTTATTCTCTTATGTACCTCCTTGGATTTGTCCCAGCTCAATGCTGAGCACACAGCTTAGTTCTTTTTTTTTTTTTTAAGATTTTATTTATTTATTTGACAGAGATAGACACAGCCAGCGAGAGAGGGAATACAGCAGGGGAGTGGGAGAGGAAGAAGCAGGCTCCCAGTGGAGGAGCCTGATGTGGGGCTTGATCCCAGGACTCTGGGATCACGCCCTGAGCCGAAGGCAGACGCTTAACGACTGAGCCACCCAGGTGCCCCACAGCTTGGAATTCTATAACCATTTTTTTGATTGACTGGAAGATAGGTTGATTCAATGACACCTACACTAGTATCATGAAATAATATATGAAAATGTAGTTTCTGTCCAAATGAAATATTAACTCTCCTTAGTGATTCAAAAGTTATAGAGAAGAGAGCTCAGAAACAGACCCATATACATATGAAAACTTGGCATTTGACAAAAGTATCATTGCAGACCAAAGGGAAAAAGATAGTCTGCTGAATTAATGGTACTAGGAAATTATCCATAATTAATTACCTCATACCATAAACAAGGATCAATATTTAGAGCATAAGATACTATCTTTATGAATCTGGAGTAGGAAACGTTTCTTAAACAATACCCCAGAAGTACAAATAATGAAGGAAAAGTCTGACAAATGTAACTGCATTAAAATAAAATATTCTGTTCATCAAAAGACATAAATAAAACTTAAAAATGTAGGCCACAGAATAAAAAGAAAATATTTGCAATCTATTCAGTTAGAAAAAGATTGGTAACCCATACACCAAAGAGAAGACAAACAACTCAATGGAAATTTAAACAAAGCACATAAACATGGACTTCACAGAAGAAGACCTTTATGTAAATGGCTCATAAATGTATAAAAAGATGCTCAGTTACATTAAAAATGGGTAAATTAAAATTAAAACCACAATGAATATTATTTCACAAATGTAAGATTTAAAAAAAAAGTCTAGCAAAATGAAAATTTGGCAGGATGTGGAGCTTTAGGAATTTAAAGCACTCCTAGTAGGAGTGTAAACTGATGTAACCAGTCTGGACAGAAATTTGGCAAGATCTAGTAAAGTCAAGAATGAGCATGCCAAACAACCCAGTAATTTCACTCCTACCTATTTATATGCCCCTAAAGAAGCTCTTGCACAGGTACTCAAGAAGACCTGACCAAAAAAATTCATCGCAGTGCTTTTTCCAAGAGCCCAAAGAAAATATTAATAATGGAGGCTCATCCCTATAATGGAATACTACACAGCAGATAAAAGAAGCATACTAGGAACGTGGGCAAACCTCACAAAGGAAATGTTGAATTAAAAAAAAAAAAGCGGCAGAATACAGACAATATGTCACCACATTTGCAAGGTTTTATAAATGGAAAATTGATAAGAACAGATACTATACTTAAATATTAGCCACTTAGTTGAGGCACTTACTTAGGCCACTTATTTATTTCTTCAATTATTTATCTCAGTATGGATTCATGGGTATTTATTTTATTCTATGAGTTATCATTTATTTTAGTGCTCAAATTTGTTCCAGATATTGCCAGGCTCCTTCAAGTTGGCTCCTGTGTAGTCCATCAGTTTTTAAGCACTTTCTTACTTCCTGGCACCACAATATATTTCAGGCCTATTTTGTATTTTCTCAGCCTAGATCTGGCATCAACCACTTCCAAAAGGACTCCTGATTCCTTCAATTGGAAAATAGTATGTAGGACCAAAGACCTGGGCCATAGGTTTCCTCATTGCTTGTAAAATGTCCTTGTTTCTAGGCCCTTTCAGCAGACACAGCTAGGAAATATATGTGTGAGTGATAATACAGGCATATATAAACAGCTATACTTACTTCTCTACCTATCTAAAAAAAACTTGCTGACATCTTTTATTTGGGATAGTGTTAAATTTATAATTTATGGAGAATTTTAAATGTTTTAATAACAGATTAATTTTGTCCCATTTGTTCAACTCTTTTTTTTGTGTATTCATTAGGTGTTTTAATGATTATCTTCATGTAGAAAAATTAAATGGAAAATAATAGTATATATGAACTTGGGACCCCTAAATACGCACTAAAAGTTAAAAGGTATGAATGGGATTAATAGACAATGAACTTAATATTAGGTTAACTCTAAGACTGGAAGAAGGAGACACAGATCAAAAAGTAATACATGACCATCACTCCATTTGTAATATTCTGTTTTTTTTAAGATTTATTTACTTTAGAGAGAGACAGGGTGGGGGGAGATGAAGAGAGGGAGGAGAGAGGGGGAGAGGGAGCAGGGGGAGGAGCAGAGGGAGAGGGAGAAGGAGAATCTCCAGCACATTCTCTGCTGAACATGGAGACCTATGTGGGGCTGGATCCCATGACCCTGAGATCATGACCTGAGCCAAAACCAGGTCGGACGCTCAACCAACTGACCCATCCAGGCTCCCCCCACATCTCTTTCTAAGATTTATTTATTTATTTGAGTGAGAGAGAAATTTTCTATTTTTTAATCTGAGGAGTGAGAAATGTTTATTATATTATGATTTTTTTAAAAAAAGATTTTATTTATTTATTTGACAGAGATAGACAGCCAGCGAGAGAGGGAACACAAGCAGGGGAAGTGGGAGAGGAAGAAGCAGGCTCATAGCGGAGGAGCCTGATGTGGGGCTCGATCCCAGAACACTGGGATCACTCCCTGAGCCGAAGGCAGATGCTTAACCGCTGTGCCACCCAGGCGCCCCTATATTATTCTTTACATAATTTTGAACTGAAATATTATTTACTTTTTTAAAATGTCTAAATGAAAAAAATTAAATATATTTTCATAAGTAATTTTTCTTAAGATTTAAATTCTTTTAAGAAGTTTTAAATTCTTATAAAAAAATGAATGCTTTGAAAGTAGAAACCCTCCAATTAAGCTTTAAATTTCACTAAAGAGAGGGAAGCTAGCCCCGTAGAAATTGTTGAAAAACCATATAGGGCAACCAGTATACTATTTCAAATTATTTACTTGATTTCAGAAAAAGGAAGACGGAATTTCTGAAAACGGAAATATCGGTGTGGTTTTTCTCCAGGAGGGAAATCACAGGAAGGGTTGGGGGAGAATGTTGCTCTTTTTGTTGGAGTTGGATGTTACAAGTTTCCCTGCACCTGTCTATCCTACTGCTGCTCCATCTCCACAATCCAAGTTGATTGGTAGCCTGGCTTATCAAAACAACTCATGCCAAAAAATATAGATATATCAGTGATTTGCCCTTTGTCCCCTCTTTGGCAACAGAGACCCATTTAAAGTGCAATAGTCTGCGTTTGTCCTCAGTAAATTCAATTACATTTCTTTCTGGCTACTTCAGCTGGCTATGATGATTGTAAATTATACCCTGCCCTCATCTTCTGGTCTAATTTTCATGCCCTCAATGTGAACTTGATGTGTATGCTTTGTTTTTTTTTTCCACTCCAAAGTTCTTTAGCAAGGACCCAATTGTAAACAGTGCTGTGTTAGGTACTTTTCAAAAAACCTCTTCAGAGACAGAGTCCCAGCAGCCCTCTGCACCTCACTCCCAAGAAGCCTAGTTCCTGCTCAGGCCCAAACCTCTGCTTTCTCATGAACTTTTAATAGGCACCAAAGCTGCCAAATTTGGTGATGGTCCTGAAAAACCTCCTGATGAAGTCAATCCAATCTGTATAAGTTTGAAAAAGACAGTAAACAACATGCTGAATTATGAACTCCCAAAGTATTTTTTCTCTGGGTAGCTGAAATGAGAAACTTCAAGAAATCTCTGCTATCATTTCTCAAAATAATTATTTTAACTTTAAACATGTAAGAACTCGTCTGCCCCCACCCTCCATCAATTGCCTGGATGATAATGATGTAATTGCAGTTATAATTACAAAGGACTTCAATTCAATTTAATTTTAATTATTTAAAATTTGTAAACACTCCAGGAAAACCTCATTAAGCTGGCTGAACCAGCTTGTTTGCAAGGCGGACCAAGGAGTCATCAGTTACAATTATTCACATTACAACATCCATTCACTCACACTAACCATGATGATTAGCCAGTAATCATACTCACTTGGGGTGAACAGCACTGGCAAAGCTTGTGACTGCTTTTAAAAAATGATTTGCAAATCTGCATATATAAATGAGCCCCCACATTCAAAAGCAGCCAGTAGAACTTTGCCCTGCATGCACATTGGAGGATAAATAGAAAGATCCTCACAAAATATGAGCATTTAAAATATGAGCATTTATTTGTAAAACTGATGCCTTAGAGTCCCTACCGAGTCGGGTTTGTCTTTTTTACTTTAAGATGATATGATTTGCACACCTGCCTCAGTCAGAGCACTTTGCTAAGCCCTTGCATGAGCTGTGTTTAGTATCAAAGGAAACTCAGTTCAGACAGAAGCGAGGATTCATCTTCTAGCCTCTCTGAGTCTCTCAGGATGATCTAAACACAAGTAGTGACCTTACAGAGTTTTGGGCAGAATTAAATGTGCCTGGCAAATAGAACGTATGCGATACGTGCAGCTGGTAGCATTAGAAATGTCGAAACTAAGCGTTAACCTTCAGTTACTTAGTTCACAGCTACTAACATTCTGGTGATCAATCAGTGAATATATTTTAACTAAAAAGAACTCAACTTTTCAGAAGCCTTCATTGATTTACTCAATCACGAGAACTATAATAATTAGGGAATGAAGACTATGTGTGTTACACAAATGCCACACGTGGATAATTTGCAGGATTAATAAAATGTCCTGTAACACTAACTTTCTAGACAATAGGAGGATTCCTGAATGAACATGTTTATTAGGCAAATAAAAATCCCACCTGGTGATAAAACACTCATATTGTCACATTTACCCAGACCTATTCTCGTCTATTATTAAAATTTCAGCACTTCCTGCAGAGACTTGGCTAGGAACAGAATAATGATAATAATTGTTCTTACTACTAACCCTTCACAAAGGGCTTTTAGATTTCTAAAATAATTTTAAGATCCATTGTTTGAGCTTGTCCCCACAGCGACCTGCAGATTTTGAGTACGAGCAGGTTTTACACAAGCGCACCAAACAATCACCCAGTGGTCATGGCTCTAAGTGGTAGAAGGATTGGTTTATAACTGGTTTTACTTCCCTTCGGAATAAACCGACACACTGCACGTGGGCCAGGGTGTTCTCGTCCTTACTGGAAACTCCCATTCCTCCCAGCTCCATTGCCAAGCCTTGCACTTGTCGCTCTGGACTCTGGCATGCTTTGGTCAGTTAACCTAAATCCCAGGTCATCTTTCAATGTTTGACTTGAAGAAACCTCACCAAGGAGCACTCGATAGTTATCATACCCAACACCCTGGACTGATGCTAATGACAAAAGGTGTGAGATATAAAATTGGCCCCCAAAAGTTCCAAAATGGAGACAAGAGTAATACGGTCGTCCCCCTTTATCTGCAGTTTCATTTTCCATGTTTTCAGTTCCCTGGGGTCAACTACAGTCCAGAAGCATATGGTCCCTCTTCTGATGTACTGTCAAAGGGTCAGCTGTAGCCTAATGCTGAGTCACAATGCCCTTGTCATTCATCTCATTTCATCGCATAGGCATTTTATCATCTCACATCATCTCAAGAAGGGTGAGTACAATACAATAAGGTATTTTGAGAGACAGACCATATTCACATAACTCTTATTACAATATATTGTTCTATTTTATTATTGTTGTTAATCCCTTACTGTGTCTCATTTATAAATTAGACTTTATCATAGAAAAAAACACCATGTATAGGGTTTAGTACTCTCTATGATTTCAGGTATTCACTGGGGATCTTGGAATGTATCCCCCATAGACTAGTGAGAGGAGTGTATTCATAAATAGGTAACTATCAATTTAGTCTGATGCGCTAAGACCCAGTAAGAAAAGACAAATAATACATTCCATTGAGTTGAGATGAGTTGGTCATTGCCTGGTCTGCTGGCCTTTCTTATCTCTGAACAGTCACTGCTCTTACTGATAATTCACAATTTAGCACCTGCTGGGTTTCTCAGCTTTTTCCATATGCTTTATAGCTCTTCAGTTGGAGTGTAAGGCACTTGAGGGGAGGGATTGGGTGTCATTTTTCTTGTAGATGCCCCAGCTTTTTCCATAGTCTTCGTACAAAATTAAGGCTCGATAGAGATGAATTACTTAATTGTAGGTAGAAGATTCGGTGAGCAAGAAGGGAAAGAAGACTTATGTACGAGAAAGCAGCTTGTATTTTTATATTTTTAAAGGAAGGAATAGCAATGGTATGGTGGTGAGGGTAAAAGAAGGATGGTTTTATATGGGAGAGTTTATTTAGGTAGGAAAAAAAATAAATGTGTAACCTTTGTACCATTTGAAATCTGCATTCCACTGGCTAATAGAAAGTAATCTCTCCTATTTGTAAAATGAAAGCCATGCAAAGATGATAACACACTTTGCACTAAATCTATTTGGAGAAGGAACAACAAAATTTTCCTCCATTTGCTCAATTCAACCTGGAATATAACACACAAAATTATAATTCAGAGCACATTATCTATGCTGCTATTTATTTTCTGAAACATTAGTCCAGGAATATTATTCTACATTTTTTATATTAAAATATGTCCCGTAAGATTCATGCATTTATTCTCAGGGGAACTGGTCTGCGTAAGTTTTGTAAAATGTTGACTAACTATTTGAGTGATGAACTGAACCAAAGATCATTTATATTCTTCATTTATCACCAAACAGACTTTGATAGTTGAAAATATTTGTTAACCATTCCTTGCCCCAATTTTATCACCAAAAAGAAAGCAGAATAAAAGTGGTTGCTTTGAAATATATGTGTGACTGCACACATTTGTGAAATTCTCTGAGATTCTCTGGTGGAAACACTATTGGAATCATTAAAACTTAGTGAACCTTGGGAATTTGATCCTTTAATACTCTAAAGGTAAAGTAATCAGATTAATGGATTTTTTTTCCCTTAGTTAATCTTGTCAAGAGTCTAGGTTGTTCAAGATCAGATGTTTTCGACTTCTCTATTGAAAAAAAAAAAACTGACTTGAGGCTTGGAGTCGAGAAATAAAAGCCAGCTTCCTAATTATTCCCTCTGTGTGGTCCTCTGAGACTATAGCTGATCTGAGGTTAAACTTATTCTTTAGCTAATTAAACTCCTTTTTTGTTTTTAATTAAGCAGCCCTAATGACCTTCTTTTATGGACAGCTGGCCTCACTAAAACCAGAGTAAGTTTCTTATATTTAACATGGGGTAGGTGGGTGATGACCAAAAAGGTCTGAAGCAACTACTTCTACTTTTACCAGATGTAACCCTCAGTTTGAGGGTAGTAAGGAAGGGGACAGGGAAGAGGGCTGGAGCAGTTCCAAGACTGAATTGGTCAAAATTGAACAGGTGTGGGCTTGGCAAGTCCTGGGGACCTGGCAGGGATGTTCTGCCAGCGCTCACAGCATGCCAAACTCGGTCTGCAGCGCATACCCTGAGCACCTCAAAGCATTAAGAGACCAGATGTATGGATTAAAGCCCATGATGAAACTGCCAATCCATTATTTTATAATGTGCAGCGAATATCTAAAGGAATCAAGTCCTCTGCTCCCCCTGAGGTGATTGAATTGCATTTTAAAATATTCAAATGTACCTCCTCTAAGTTACCATCAATTTTTTTTTTTTTTGAAAATGAGGTTTAGAAAATGGTAGGCTTTCAGTGTGTATTTGTGGAATAGTGCATGGATGAATATAAATGAATAAATGAAAAAGCTAAAAGATCATTTATGGACCTGATTCCATATCCTTATTTTGTAGATGAGAAAGGTGAGGTCTAGAAAGATTAAATGAAATACCCAAGATCCAAAATATATTTTTTTCAATAAACCTTTACTGAAGACCTACTAGGTGTCAAGAAAACTGGGGCTATAAAGATGAACAAAGCTGTTTCCAAATGAGCACATCCCCTTAGAACATTTGAGACAACCCATTTATCATTGATTGCCAGCAGCTGTGCAAGTTAAGTTTCCAGGTTCACAAGTCAGAGGCTGAAAACCTTGTTTTTACTTTTCATCAATGACAAAACAAATAGATCATTAAACCAAGTGAGGTTCTTATTTCTCTGAACCCTGTGCAGTAGCCAAATTAGGATTCCACAGACTAATCATGTACCAGAACCCCCCCCCCACACACACACACACTTCATCTGGAGCCAGGCCACAGCTACCAGAGTATTCTCACACCAAAGCTAATGGTGGGCAATGAGGACCAAGGGTTGATATTTCATCTTCCTAGAGAAGGATATTAAGGTAGAGGCAGGAGTGGACAAGAGGAGTGAAAAATGGAGGGTTTACTATTAAGTATTTACATTGTACTTGAAAAAAAAAAATCTGTTTTCTTCCTTGATTATACAATGTCAGAGAGAAACAGAATTAAAATCATAAGAATACTACTGTTTTGACATCCTCCCTGGGGTGGGCAGTGAGAAACAGGGAAGAACAAAAATGTAGAAGAGAAAACGAGGAAAAAAGCGTAGTCTTGAGATAATTTTTATTTCCTATTCACCTGAGTTATCGTTTTCAGTGATAAACCAATCACCTGTTGTCTCACCTTCGTTTGGTTAGCTGGCAAACCATTCTTCATGGCTCTGTCTCTGTTCCAGTCCTAGGAGAGGTTTTATTCTAGAGTGGCTAAATCTAACAATTTATTCCTCCCCAGGCTATAATTTTCAGGACCAAAATGACACTGTCCAGAAAGCAAGATGGTGTCTACATGAGGAACTTGACTGCTGGCTAGAAGTTTGCCATCCATAGTCTAGTGAACCAAGATCCTCAGGAAAATCAAACACTTCGCTTGAGTGGCAAATACTAACTCATATTCTAAGAAGGTGCTTGATATTATTTGCCAACTATTCTTATCACAGCTGTACTTTCAGCTTCTTGATTTTACAATAAAATTTTCCTTTCTGAAATACAGCTTGGCTATGGAAATAAAATTTTAATTATATAAATTTGCAAAGTGACCTTCAAAAAAACCAAAGGTTAACTTTCTTTACTCTTTAAATCCTACTGTGCCACGCACAGCCATGTAAATCAGCACTAGTCTAATCTGTTTCCCTTATGATTTCTACTCTCTTTGGCAGATTTCCATTTTGTTTTTTCAAGTCTAAGTTGCTTACAAGGAGGGTAAGGTTTCAAAGCAAGCTCCAATTCCTGGTGTCTTCGTATAACTTTGGTTTCAGTTACTAAGGAAACACTTCTTTGCTGCGCTACACTATAAATCCTTTAATTCCTCCTTCTCCTAATTCTTAAGTAATCCATTTAAACTGCAAAAGCAAATACTATGAGAGCATTCCATAAAACATATGCTTACAACCTGATGTATGAAGAAGCATATATAATGTAACTTCAAAATTTCTTATTAATTGCCATTAGAAATTCAAATTCAAGTAGTCCATGCAGGGTAACTAGATGAATAGAGGCAGCGTATGACAGGTAAAGCTAGCACACGTATCACAATCCTGTATTGTTTATCAGAATAAAGGAAGATGGCAAAGTCAAGTTAGAGGCTGGCATAAAATTTAAGGCTAAAACTATCCGAGCTTGCAAGAAAATATGGGCAGCATTTAATTATATACTAAATCTAAAATGTTTTGTTCAAAAATGTTTATTAAGAAACTCAATTATTCCTTTCCCAAACGTTGACTAAGATCATACCTTGCTCAATAAAGTACTAGGAATACAATGATATGTTATATCTCTGTCCAGAAAGTCAGAAAACATATACAGAAGTAACCATAGAACAAAGCAAAATATGTTAAGAGCTAAAGAAAGGCACAATGTGCTATGACGGATAGGAGAAGAGTTTATTGCTGGCGGAGGTGTTGGGAGAAGCCCTAATGTAAGAGAGACATTCGTGCTGGGCTCTGCTGCCAGTGGACCATGCCAAGATGGTGGCTGTGAAAACAGGTATTCCAAGCAATAGTGCCAGCACTGGGTGTGCTACCTGGTGTTGACATAATGTCAAGTTGGCCCACTGTCCTAGAAGAGGTGGACAGATTGAAGCCGCAACCAGACCAAGGAATTTGAGTTTTGAACTTCAATACAATGATGATGGGTAGAATTTCAGGTGTTTTTAGTAAGGCTGGAGATATAAAAGTTCAGAGAGTAAATTCAAAAGTAGAAAATATTCTTCATAAGGTAGGACGACACACTCCCACTCCTATCAAATCTAGCTTGGGGTTTTCTCAGCAATTAGACCTCCAGGAGACCACCATGATTCATTATTCACTGAAATCATGAGTCATGCACTGACATTTATTAAGGCTTTGGAATTGTGATGAAAATTTCCTACAAAACATCCCAACTAAAATCTTAAATTGATACTTTTTTTTTTTTTTTTGGTCTGAGGTCTCTGAATCATTTCTACTGATCTACCTCCCGAAAGTCTATTTTAAAAATAATGCTTTTACTGGAGTCAACCATTATAATTCAGAGAATTAAGTGGAGAGACAGGAGTGAGGACTGGGGTTATCAAAAAGGGCTGGATTAGGGAAAGGCAGTGCTCATTTAAGACTCCAGGGTTGATACTAAAATCAGGGAGTATACTTATCCAAGGGTCACTAGGGAATTCTAATCCAATCAGCCAAAAAGGGAAATGTGAATGAGTCATCCAACCAAAAGAGTGAAAAACAAATATCAAAGGTGATACAAAGAGTGAACAGAAGGTTTTAAATAACAGCAAAGGGCCTGAAGCAGTTCATTTTACCTTAAGGTATGGAATGTGATAGGTCAGCCATATTGAAAAGGCCAGAGGAGGCTATGCTGCCAAATACCAGTTTATTTAAACATTAAAGAATAAAGATGCCACTTTATGTAAATCTAATCTAATCTAATCTGATAAAAATAAAACAAAACAGACATAGTGGCTATAGTCCATTTAAGCTCTGAAATGCACATGCTAAACATAAAATGATAATGCTGGGTAGCATTTATTGCATTATTTAATCTATCTACCAGTTATTCTCTTTCTCAATCTCACAATAGCCAGACGCAGAGCTGCAGGAAAGCATGACTTCCAGCAATCCTACCTTTGTGTGTGTGTGTGGGGGGGGGGGTTCGAAAGTACAAATGGTCTTTTTGGAATTTTCCATCTGTCCAGTCTGGTCTTGAGGTTCACCTGCTTCCCTTATAGGGGCATGGATCATTTCACCATAAGCTTTAATTACAGGACAATAAACACTTTCTTCTTAAGATCACTTGCAACATCTTAAGTTATTAAGATGCTATTAAGCAATAGACAATAGATAGATAGATAACAGACTGATGATAGACAGACAGATAGAAAGGTAGGTAAGTAGGTAAATAGGTAGGTAGATAGATCTTATTCTCTCTGCCCATCCTTCAATCTGTCCCTCTCCCTGTTTTCCTATTTTCCCATTAATCAGATCCCTCTTGAATTTCCAACATAACCTATATTCCAGACAGGAGAATTTCATGACTGAATCTTCTATCTTATGTGGATTCTCTTATCTGTACCATTTTCTCTATGATCTCGTCATCTGGATTATTCATTTATTTATTTAGCTTTTCTATAACTATCCAGAACCTCTCTATCCCTCAGTGGCCAGCTCATTTCTGGCCTCTTCATGAAAACTTCCTTAAAGGTAGTGTTTCTTCTCTGGTTTCCTATACTCATCCTCATTATAACAATTTTAATCTATCATATATTAGTTTCAAATTGTTCTACTATATAATTCTGCATTCTTTTATAACTCTCCATAGTCTCTAGAATGATATCTAATATCATTCAAAAATATTTATTAATAGATAAATTCTAAAATTTCTTTTTTTTTAAAATTAAGGCCTAGGTAAAGACCCTGATTTGTTTCTCTTAGATGCTAAACTTTAAAATGTCTATCTTTGTTGCTTTTCATTTTCAGTGAAGATTTCTTACAACTGCATGTCAAATCCTAAATATCTTTAGGTGTGGGAATTGTGCCTAACTAAATATGACCAGGGTAAAGACTACAGGGACATCTTTTATTCTTTAAGTCAACAAGCACTTCTTAAGTGTATACTATTGATGACATGCAGAAAATCTTTCCCTTAGATTTTCTTACAAAGATGAGTGTGCACATTTGACAAAAGCATAACTTTTTTGAAGAAAGATCTACTTTCAGGCAATTTCGCTTGAATTTTTTTGCCAATTGCAGTTAGGAATCTGTGGCTCCGAAGCTGAAGAGTATCAGGAATGGTTATTCTACATTGCTCAAATGGGCAGCTTCTTGAGTATAAAACGATGAGGAGGAAGGGGAAAGTCCCCTCACCAACCAAATCAGCTGAAATAATCTAGTGACTACCATGACAAATGACATGTACTGCAGCCAGAGAACCCTACCCTCCCAGGACACGGTGAGATGCCAAAATTGTCAACTCCAAATAAACGCATTTTTTTAAAAAGTACATTCATTCTTCAATGGGACTAAGAAAAATCAACCCAGGAGCTAAACTTCAAACTACTTAAGATAAGGAATTATACTTAATAGCATAACATTTAAGAACCAAAATTGTGATAAGATCGTAGTATCTTTGAATATGTAATGACAAGTTCTTTTCTTTTGCAACCACAAACACAAACAACAGGAGCAGGTGGTGGGTATGTTCTGGGAAAGAAAAATATCAAGCTTTCATGGAAGGCCCTTTCTGGGAAGAGTTGATTTCAAAAGGAAAAGTGCTACTCTGAAAAAGTCCTAGCGAATACACCTATCACGACAGATTCTCGTAGAGCAAAAGCCCTAGCTTTTTCAAAACTCCAGATATCACCAAATATAAACACCACTAAAGGAAAAAGTTTTCAGTGTCACTATATTTTATAGCTGCATGTTCCTGTATACATTTTCATGGACTAGACTGATCAAAATATAAGAGACTGTCTTCCTTTCCGCTTCCTACCTGTCCCTGAAATCTACTTTGCTGCCAGCTATAATCCTTCCCCATTTTTATTTAAAAGCCATCAAGAGTCTAAAGTAGCAAAATTGAATGGAGATTTCAAACATGGACCAATTTTCCTTTCTTATGACCTATGAAGATAAACGTGCACACAGTGGTAAGGAATATAAGCTTTGCCCAAGACGTACACTAAAATAAAGAGACATCACTCTACTTTCTGGAGAGAACTGAAGATTTATTAGAAGACAGCACATTGGGCAGTCTTTCAAATATCTTATAATTTCTTTTGTGACATTCTCTCCTTCAGTGACTTCATCATCCAGGCTTCTTTTCACTTTCCTTGCTGGATTTGGAGACTGCTCATAATCCTGATGACTAACCCATCCTCGGGAAACTATGAGGATTGCCTACACTCTTGCCTGTGAAATTGCAATTAAATAAAGGAGCTGCATCTATAACAACCATGGAGATGGAAAAAAGTAAAACTAGCGTCCATGTTCATGAATTCCAAAATTCTCAAGAAAAGTACTTTTTAAAATATTTTGCTTTATTAAAAGACTGTCAAGAAATTGGATTTTACATCGGAGGAGATTCAAATTCAACCACTGTATCTGAGTGCTATGCCAGGCACTGTACTTGAGGCATTTGTATATATTAGCTCATTTAATCCTCAAAACCTTCTTAAGAAAGATTTAATCTGCATTCATAGTTAAGAACTTGACACTCAGAAATGAGCCATCCTGCCCAAGTCACAGAACCAGATGAAGAGCAGAACTAGGACATGGACTCAGGTTTTAAGTACTAAGAAAGGATAGAATTAGAGAAACACATGGCTGGAATTTCCAAATCTCTTTGAATTTGTTGGAGAAAATGAAAATGAAGGAGGAGAAGAAGAGATGAGTTTTCAGAGCAAGAAAGAAATCGAGCTCATAATTGATCAAAGCCTTTCTCTTTTTATAGGGCTGAACCTTTATTATTAGTACCTGGTGGTTTCTGGGCCACTAGAGATGTTCCAGTTTAAGCAAACATGACCTACAGCTGTTCCATCTTAAGCTCCTCACCACCTAAACACCTTTCTCCCTCTTCCAACTATTAGGTGTCATGCCTATTGATTCCCTGATAAATTCACATAAAAACATATACCTTAACGCATGCTTATCACACAAAATATCATTCAAACCTTCCTGTGCTTCTTGATTTCTAAAATTCTTCTGAGTATTAAAGATAAGATGTAAAAAATGCTAGAGATAGAACAAGCCAAGTGTTATAAAGAAACCCTAGGTGATATGTTTTTGCCAGGAATTAAAATAGCTAGGGCAAAACCTTTAAAAACAAATTTAACATTCAACTTCCACCTCTGTGGTAAAGACAAAAGGATCAATTATTTACACGTGGTGCTATTTTGAGCTCTGGTCAAATAGGAAATACAGACCAAAGAAAAAGTTAATCTATCATTTTATGAGAGTGGGACCTATATCTTCTGTTAAATAAGAGATGAGGCAACGCTCTCTGGCAACATCAGCTGGGCCAGGTAAGTGTATTATTATGCAGATTTGCAGTAGAGCTATTAAACAGAATTTTCAAAAGAATAGGACAATGACCATTACTAAAGTACCGAAAAGTATAAAAGCGCAACTTGAGATATGGAGACTCAGTCAGCCTCATCTTTAGGGAATAAATACTTCTGTGTCCTTCAAATGAGATACTCGGTAATTGTGAAAAACAAAGCAAATCTTTCAGGTAGAGATTCATCAATCATTCTGCTTCTTTTCACAGAAGTACTGAGGTATGTGATCTGGTAGATGACTTGAGAGAACTTTAAGAGCAGGGCTATAGATTAAAAAATATATTTAAAAGATAGTTCACATTTAATTTTATTTCTGGTGAGATTAATGTTCTACAAAGTTGGGTTAACTAAAATGCTCTGTGAAATAATTTTGTTGGTGAATCAATCTTTATAGTTCAATTGCTTACAAGGTTTATACAGAAATCCTTATAAAACCAAAAAAGATTCAGTAAAAAGCACCCATAAATTGACCCATGTAGGAGAAAAAAATAACAAGACTATATTCCCTGTATATTTCTATCTAAATAGGAGTAAGGATTTGGATATGTTAGGCACATTGTAATTGGTCCAATCTCTCCTGGGTGCTGTCCTCTTCTTACTTCAAAGTAGGAAACACAAGAAGAGGCAGGCAAAACCCAGCTTCTGTAAGAGGCACTGGCTGTACATATTATTCCAGACAAGCAAAGCAAGGTTCATGCAATCCCCCCCAGAGAGACATCAGAGTGACTCTGGATTAATTAATCACAGCAGGAGGAAGCTGAGTTGCCAGGGATGTTGCTAAGTCGCCCCTATAGAACGGATCAAGAGGCGCTCGCTTACTCCGGAATGAAATGGAGATGTGATTCCAAATGTCAAATTCTGGATTTATAATCGATAATTCTATTGTCAGATCATTTACAACAAATGTGTTAATTCAGCTGGCATTGACAGGAAACTCAATTTATTATCTGTGAGCTGTTTGAAGTTCTATATATATGCTGCCAACATGCATTTATATGTGCCGAAACCCATCTGCAGTTTCTCTGTTTCTAGTAGGAAGAGTTCAGATAGCTTACCAAAGAGCCTGACCAGATCATAAATCAAAGGGAAGCAATTTCTGATAACTGAATATGAGTTTCCTCTAAAGCTTTTATGTGACGAAAGTCTGGGAACTCTGTGACTAGCACAAAAGAAAACCCATCACACCCACCCCCCTACATACATCAATCGCTGGCCTCTTTGTTCTAGAATGTACAACCATAATCTGTAGGCTCCTTTCAGCACTTTAATTCACATTCGCCCTTAGAGGCAGGAAGGCCTCTGCAGCTTAACTTCCTCTCTGTTCACTGCTCTCCTTACATCCCATAGGAGCCGAGCAAAGTGAGTTACCACCAACTTTTGACTCCTGCCCAAGATATGTTTTCAATTTGTTCAAAAGTAGGAAAACCGAAACTACGTAAGTTACATATTTTGTGAGGGGAAATTTCCTGCTGCCATTTGAGAATCAGGAAAAAGCCCTGAAGATCTGTTACACGGCAAACTACACAGGAAGTAGGAGAATAAGAAATACCCAAACCACCTGTTGCTCCTTCAGAACTGTCCATGGTCTATGCCAACAATGAGAACTTACTAGGTGCCAGGCACCACCAAGGCAAACTTGGCCTCAGTGACCCATGAGTTAAGGTTCCTACAGCATTTCCTTCCTGGCAGGGATGCTGAGGGAAGGCAGGAGAAGATGCTGACACCAGCTGAGGCCGCCCTACGTTATGCAGTCTGCGTCAGAGCCTGGATTTTCATTGCAAGCTATAAAACCATAAACGAAACGCCATCCGGGAACTGAACTAGATATAAACAAATTTGCAGTGCTTTAGCAAGTTGCTTTCAAAGCTCCCCCCCTCCCCAAACAATAGTGATTACAACTGGAAGATAAAGCTTTAAGTACACTGATAGTTTAAGTGCTGTGTTTTGTTTCATTACAACTTTGCCTATGAGAAGAAATCTCTCTAAAAGGGTCTTCTAACAATATAAAAATCACATATGTGCCAGAAAGAATGCTGAACTGAAAACCAAATTTGCTTCTAAGTAGATAATGCCACTTTCCCACGATTATACAACTGAAAGAACAGATTAAGAAAAACTGTTACAGAGTTTTTCTTTTACTGCAGTAAAACCATTTCAAAGAAAAGATAAACCCAGGGAATTATTACAAATGTTGTAAAAAAAAAAAAAGCCTAAGAAAGCTTGGTAAATAAGGAAGTTTTAAATTACTACTCACATAAAAATAAATGTTACTGTCCGTCACTGCTCCGGGTGGGATATGCTTTGCATAAGGGATACTTAGTTGGTAGAAGGAGGAGCACTGAGGAATGTCATCCAAACTCCATATTGTTTACAAAAGAATTAGTTTGCCTTCTAATCTGTCTCTCTGAGCATAACCATTTAGTAACCACATCCATCGCTTTTTTCTTTTATTTCAAATTCTGCCAGAATTTAGAAGTGCACTGAAATAAACGGACTGGTCCATCTGAGGATGTGGTGGCACAAACAGCCTCCTTAGTACGTGACTAAAATCAGGGGGCTCCACGGGGCTTTGGAGGCAATGTTTTTACTGAGGAGTAGCAGCTAAACTGGATTAAAATGATCAGGACCATGGACAGTCATTTAGCTTCATCCTCTTGCTGGAAGTGTTCACTGCCTAAAAATTATTAGAAGAATGTTCTCTCTTCTCTACCGCCAGAGTCAGCAAAAAGGAAACATCTCATAAATCTACATTCTAACAGCCATATCTGTAATTTTTAAAAAGCTTGAATGGTAAAAACAAACAAAAAACAAAAACCAGCTGTGAAAAACCCATTTCTGTCATTTTCATCTTCAGTTGAAATTGTTCTCTCTTATAAGATAGTTAATCATATGGAGAGATATAAATTTATATTTCAGGAGGGAGTTAAGATGGCAGAGGAGTAGGGGACCCCTTTTTCAGCCAGTCCCCTGAGTCGAGCTGGATAGGTACCAGACCAGCCTGGAAATCCACGGAACAGGCCTGAGACGCAGGAAGATACATCTGGATCTCTACGAATGAACATCTCCAGTGCTGAGTATTGAGGTACGAAGTGGGGAGCCATAAAACTGCGCACAGATATCGGAAGATAAACGGAAGGGGGAGGGAGCCGCTGCATTCGGGCGCGGGGAAGCGGTAGCCACCTGCACGGGGGAGCGGGCGGACTCATGGACGGCACCCGCGAGAGAGCGGACTGAGACCGGTGAGCCGGGAGCGCGCACCACCAGACTGAAACGGAGCTCCGGAGTGCACACTGGAACCAGACTGAGACCGGGAGCTCCAGAGCACCCGGGGGCAGCTAGTGGTGTTAGAAACACAAAGGACAGAGATGCGCTGGCCCTGGAAGTAAGGGCTGGGACGCCGGGTGTGGGGTGCACAACCCAGGACGCTGCAGGGTTGAGCAGCACCAACAGAAACAGAGTTAAAGTGGCCAGAACATCGGCGGAGAACGGTCCGTGATCCCTCTGTTCTGAGAAAGAGGCTGAGATTCGGCCCCTGCTGCTCTGACTCTCAGAAGAGGCACAGCAAACCGCCAGGGAAAGCCGCCAGAGAACAAAAGCCTGGAAAGACCGGCTCACAGCGTGCCCACCCCCATCCCCCCTCGCAGGGGACACGGAGACTCTACCCAAACAGGGTTGCCTGAGTATCGGCATGGCAGGCCCCTCCCCCAGAAGGCAGGCTGAAAAATCAAGAAGCCCACATCCCTAAGATCCCTATAAACGAGGGGCTACGGCTGGGTACCGGCTCAACTAATGGGCTCTAGGACAACCCCATGAACCTCTCCTCATCAGAATGACGAGAAGGAGAAATCCCCCAGCAAAGAAAAGACAATGAGTCTGTGGCTGCCACCAGAACTAATGGATATGGATATAACCAAATTATCAGAAATGGAATTCAAGTAACAATGGTCAAGATGATGATGAACTCTTGAAAAGAGTATTAACAAAAATGTTAAGTGAGTTAGAATCTCTAAGGGTGGAAATGAGAGCGATAATCTGGCAGAAATTAAAAATTCTATGGCCAAATGCAGAAAAACTAGAGGCTCTGAAGGCCAGGGTGAATGAGGCAGAAGAACGTATCAGCGAATTGGAGGATGGGTTAGTAGAATGAGCAAAGCTAAAATAGTAATCTGGACTTAAAAAATCCAGCGCCAAGAATGTAGGTTGGGAGATTATTGACTCAATGAAATGTTCCAATATCAGAATCATCGGTATCCCGAGGGGGTGGAGAAAACAGAGGACTAGAAGAGATATTTGAACAAATTATAGCTGAAAAACTTCCCTAATCTAGCGAGGGAAACAAACTCGTGTCCAAGAGGCAGAGAGGACCCTCCCAAGCTCCCAACCACAACAAACCGGCCTCACGTCACGTCATAGTGACAATCGCAAATATAGATCCAAGGATACAGTATTGAAAGCAGCCAGGGCAAAGAAATTTCTCACATACCAAGGCAAAGGTATCAGAATTACATCAGACCTGTCTACACAGACCTGGAATAAGAAAGGGTTGGGGGCATTTTAAAGCTGTTTCAGAGAAAAACTAGCCTAAGGATCCTTTATCCAACAAGGCTGTCATTCAGAATTGATGGAGAAATAAAGACCTTCCAGAATTGCCAGTCATTGACCAATTTCGTAACCACGAAACAGGCCTACAGGAGATATTAAGGGGGGTTCTATAAAGGTAAAAAGGCCCCAAGAGTGATACAGAACAAAAAGTCACAGCCAATACAAACAAAGACTTTACTGGCAACATGGCATCCTTAAAATCATATCTCTCAATATTCAGTCTCAATGTAAATGGCCTAAATGCTCCCATAAACGCCACAGGGTTGCAGATTGGATAAAAGACACGACTATCCATTTGCTGTCTACAAGAGACTATTTTGAACCTAAAGATACATTCAGACTGAAAGTAAAAGGATGGAATACCATCTTTCATGCCAATGGACCTCAAAAGAAAGCTGGGGTAGCAATTCTCATATCAGACCAGATTAGATTTTTCCAAACTATAGACTATAAGTTAGAGAACACAGAAGGGCACTATATATCTTAAAGGATGTATCCAACAAGTGATATGACAATTATAAATATACATGTGCCCCACCAGAGCAGCAAGATACACAAGCAACCTCTTAACCAGAATAAAGAGACATATAAAAAACCGTTATAGTAGGACCTCAACACTCCACTATCAGAAATAGACAGAACACCCATGCAAAAAATGACCAAAGAAACAAGGCTTTGAATACCATGCTTACAGTTGGACTCATGTAGATATATAAGAACACTTTACACCCAGAATCAAAGAGTATCATTTCTATTCTAGTGCCCATGGAACATTCTCAAGAATAGACCATGCTCTGGGACACAAAACGGTCTCAACCGATACCAAGAGACAAACTATTCCCTGCATATTCCTCAGACCACAACGCTCTAAATGGAACTCAAACTTCAAGAAAAATTTGGAAGAAACTAAACACTTGGAGACTAAAGAACATGCCTGCTGCAGAATGATTTGATAAACCAGGAAATCAAAAATCAATTTAAACAATTTATGGAGACTTCAACGAACGAAAAACACAATGGTCCAAACCTATGGGATACTGCAAAAGAAAGCAGTCCAAGGGAAATACACTTTAGCCATCCAAGCCTCACTCAAAGCAGATAGAAAATCTAAAATGCAGTTTTTATAGTCTCACCCTCAAGAGCTGAACAGACAACAGAGGGATAGCCATAATCACTTGACAAGGAAGCAGTTGGACCAACGATTAGAGAAGCAGAAATCAATCAATAGAAACCAGGAGTACAGTAGAGCAGATCAACAGAACTAAAGCTGGTTCTTTGAGAGAGCTCAAGAATGACAGACTTCACTGGCAAGACTTATCCGAAAGAATAGAGAAGTGACCCAAATTAATAAAATTATGAATGAAAAAGTGAGAAGTCACAATCCAACACCAGAAATTGGAAAGGATTATTAGAAACTTTTTATCAACAGCTTTATGCCAATAAATTAAGCAATCTGGAAGAGATGGGAGGCCTTCTGGAAACCTATAAACTACCAAGACTGAAACAGGGAAGAAGTGAATTTTTAAACAGGCCAATTAATTATGAAGAGACTGAGTCAGTGATAAACATTCAAATAACAAAGCACCAGGCCCGGACAGTTTTTGGGAATTCTACCAAACATTCAAAGAAGAAATAATACCTATTCTCCTAAAGCTATTTCAAAAATAGAAACTGAAGAGCTACCAAACTCATTCTATGAGGCCAATATTACTTTATGATCCCCAAACCGAGCCCAAGACCCCCTCAAAAGGAGAATTACAGACGCTGATTTCCTAAGGAATATGGGCGCCAAAATCCTCAACAAGATCTGGCTAATAGAATCCAACAGTACATTAAAAGGATTATCCATCCTGACCAAAAATTAAGGATTCATCCCTGGGATACCAAGGGTGAGTTCAACATTCGCAAATCGTCGGTGTCTTAGATTTTATCCAGAAAGAAAAATCAAAAATCATATGATTTATTTCTCAATAGATGCAGAAAAAGCATTTGACAAAATACACAGCATCTTTCCTGATTAAAATCCTTCAGAGTGTAGGGATAGAGGGGGTACATTCCTCAATCTCATAAAAACCATCTATAGAAAAGCCTACACTTAAAATATCATTCTCAATGGGGAAGAAAGCTGAAGCCTTTCCCTTAAGATCAGGAACACGACAAGGATGAAGCTCTCGCCTGTATTATTCTTATAGTACTAGAAGTCCCTTTACAACAACAATCAGACAACAAAAAGGGATAAAAGTATCCAAATTGGCAAAGAAGTCAAACTGTCTCTCTTCACAGACATGATACTCTATATAAAACCCAAAACAATCTACTCCCAAACTATTAGAAGTTAGAGAGCAATTCAGTAATGTGGCGAGGATACAAAATCAATGCTCGAAATCAGTTGCATTCTATACAATGAAGAATAATGAGACTGAAGAAGAGAAATTAGGGGAATCCATCCCATTTTACAGAAATAGCACCAAAAGAGAAACCATACGTTATCTTGGAATTAGCAACCAGAGACATAAAGGATCTATATTCTAGAAACTATAAATCGCTCTTGAAAGACATTGAAGAAGACACAAAAGATGGAAAAATATTCCATGCTCATGGATCGGAAGAAGTGCTGTGATTAAAATGTCCATGCTACCCCAGAGCAATCTACACTTTCAATGCTATCGATCAAAATGCCGAGGATATTTTTCAAAGAACTGGAACAAATAGTCCGCTAAATTTGTATGGAAACAGAAAAGGCCCGAATCTCCAAGGAACTGTTGAAAAGGAAAAACAAAGCTAGGAGCATCACACAATGCGGATTCGAGCTGTACAACAGAAGCTGTGATCACAAAGACAGCATGGTACTGGCACAAAAACGAACCTAGACCAATGGAACAGAATAGAGAACCCAGAAATGGACCCTGGCTCTTTGGGCAACTAATCTTTGACAAAACGGGAAAAAACATCCAGTGGAAAAAGAGTCTCTTCAATAAATGGTGCTGGGAAAATTGGACGGCTACATGCAAAAAGAATGAAAAGCACGGCCACTCTCTCACACCATACACAAAGATAAACTCAAATGAATGAAAGACCTTGATGTGAGACAGGAATCCATCAAAATCCTAGAGGAGAACATAAGGGCAAACGCCTCTAGGACATCAGCCAAAGCAACCTTTTCATATTTCTCCCAAAAGGCAAGAGAAACAAAGATGAAATGAACTTGTGGGACTTCATCCAAGATAAAAAGCTTCTGCACAGCCAGGGGAAACAGTCAAAAAAAACTAGAGGCAGCCCACGGAATGGGAGAAAATACTTGCAAATGATGCTACAGATAAAAGACTGGTATCCAAGATCTACAAAGAGGAGCTACTCAAACTCAATACATGAGAAACAAACAAATCATTAAATGGGCAGAAAGATATGAACAGAAACTTTTCCAATGATGACATACAAATGGCTAACAAGACACATGAAAAAATGTTCAAAGCATTAGCCATCCAGGAAATTCAAATCAAAACCACACTAAGATACCACCTTACCAGCACAGTTAGAGGAGAATGGCAAAAATTGACAAGGCAAGAAACAACAATTGCTGGAGAGGATGTGGAGAAAGGGGATCCTCCACCATTGTTGTGGGTGGGAATGCAAGTTGGTACAGCCACTCCTGGAAAACAGTGTGGAGGTCCGCAAAAGTTAAAAGAAATTGAGCTACCCTATGACCCAGCCATTTACTTTTCTACTGGGTATTTACCCCACAAAGATACAGGCGTGGTGAAGAGAGAAGGGGCCATATGCCCCAATGTTCATAGCAGCATTGTCCACAATAGCCAAAGCGTGGAAGGAACCGAGATGCCCTTCAACAGATGACTGGATTAAGAAGTTGTGATACATATATATAATGGGAATATTACTCAGCTATCAAAAAGAGCGAGTTCTCAACATTTGCTGCAACATGGACAGCACTGGAGGAGATAATGCTAAGTAAAATAAATTGAAGCAGAAAGATAATTATCATATGAGATTTCTCTCATCTATGGAACATAAGAACTAGGAAGATCAGTGAGGGGAAGAAAGGGATAAAGAAAGGGAGTAAATCAGAAGGGGAATGAAGCATGACAGACTATGGGCTCCTGAGAAACAAACTGAGGAGCTTCAAGAGCGGAGGGGGTGGGGTAGGGATAGACTGGTGATGGGTGGAAGTAAAGGAGGGCCCGTATTGCATAATTGCACTGGGTGTTATACGCAACTAATGAATTATTGAACTTTACACATCGAGCTGGGAGGATGTACTGTATGGTGATTAAGCATAATATAATGAAAGCATTAAAAAAACAAACGAATTCAAACACTTGCTTGAATATGGAGTAGACCTGAACACCTTATGTTATTTAAAAATACTATAAACCAGAGACAAATAGAAAAAAAAAAATATACATATATATAGTTCAGAGGGAGGGTGGTATAGTTGAAAGGTTACAGACCAGGAGCGTCAAGGACACCTGGCTCACAGTGCCTGAGGGTGGCCTTGTTACCTCTGGCCAAGCCACTGAAGGGACAGGAAAGCTTCTAGGGTTGTGAAAGTCTTATTGTGGTTTTCCTCCTATGCTTGCTCAGGTGACAATATGAGATAACAAATGAGATCATGAATGCTTTGGTAGAAAATTGTTTATACTGATATAATACCCACTTCATGTAGTACTATTGTTTGAAGCTCCTTTTCCATCCATTTTTAATGTGAGCGGCTAGCTCTATTCATCCTTCGTGACCAAATGTTTGAATAAAACGTTTGAGGTGGGTAATGTATGCATTTTTGTGTATGTATGTATTGCTCCCTCACTTGCCTTTCATTAAGATAATTAGAACTGAAGGAAGCCTAATTGATAACTAAAGAAGAGTTAAAAATTTGCAAATAAAAGCAAGAGAAATCTGGAGCTTCAGTGCAGTGAAAGACAAATTAAAAAGAGTCTTAATTACCAAATTTAATAAGAAGCCCCTATTTAAAATTATGATTCATGTTAAGAGCTCTGAATTGAAACCTTGTCATCACATATTTCTTTTGTTTTCAATAAGTGCCCTCTTTTCTTATCATACAAGAAAACTCATCTTCTTTTTTATCCTTTATTGGCTTTATTTACAATGCCAAAAATTTAAATTGAATCCATCACAAGTATCCTTCTCTGGATGAATCAGAATCATAAGCTAGATAATATTGCCAATGGAGCTCACTAAAGAAGAATCACCAAAAGCACAGAAGTACGTTTCATTCAAGTCATCCTACATTCTCTGTCTCCCCCTCCCTCTCTGTCACCCCACCAGGGCGACTTAATACACACACACTCATGCATACTCATAAATGAAACACTGACGTCATGGAGATGTTTGGTGTACATATTCATTATGCTGAATAAGAACAAACTCATTTCCCATGCAATTGAAAATAAATGCTCATTCACCCTTTCATATACAAGATGTCTAATATATTTTTTCTGGTCTCATAACATTGAATACTCCAACAATAATTTTGCAGTGGTTGGGGTAGGAATGGGGAGAAGATAGGGAGAGAAAAGGAAATACTGAAATTGAGGCCTAGCCTCTATCAGGAAAAGAGATGTCTCCACTTGATATTGGGCACTCTAATTGGAATCTAGATTTTCCAAGTGATTACCTCAATTTAAGTGAAACAGTGGCAAGTGTTACTTTTAAACTGTTTTTGACTTCAAGCGATTACTCCAATCAAGTGTTTTCCTGAGACCTGAAAAAAGAACGCAAGTCGAGCAAAATGGAAGGAATCAAATGCCATTTTGCAGCTAATATTCAACACGTGGTGTTCAGGATGTAGCGTCATCATTTTATTACAAGAGTTGAGAAGTTCCCATCTGGGATGCCTGGGTGGCTCAGTTGGTTAAGAAGCACCTCCCTTTGGCTCAGGTCGGCATGATCTCCGGGGTCCTGGAATCGAGTCCAACATTGGGCTCCTTGCTCATCGGGAGCCGCGCAGCTGCTCCCTCTGCCTGCTGCTCCCTCTACTTGTGCTCTCTCTCCTGACAAATAAACAAATCTTAAAAAAAAAAAAAAAAAAGTTAAAAAGAAAAAAGAAGTTCCCCCCATCTATATTCTGGGATTTTTTTGTGATCTCTCATATAAGCTCCAGGGTTTTATAATATTTCAATAGTTTATAAGATATTTAATGTCACCTAAACTTACATATATTTAAAACGGGAACAAATGTTTCTCCGTCTATCTTCAAAGAAAATAACAGCTCAGGTGGTATTGATGAGTGAGGTTTGCTGGAATCAGCCTCTAAAGGAATAAGGAATCGAATCATGTAAAATGGGAGAGGATACAACTTTATTGGAGTTTTAGGCTGGCCTTAGCAGGGGAAAGCCAGAAATAAAGTGTGCAGTGTTTAAAGGTCCACCCAGCAACCCTGGCCTGGTTCAGGAAATACTGATGTGTGCGGAGATCCATTATGGTGGACAGGAGGCCTAAGCACCTAGGGGTACTCCAGAATAAATGGGAGTGACATACCCGCCTCAAAGAGATGCCCTCCCAACAGCTGAGGTATAAGAAAAAGGGTTTCAGCCTGAGGCTGGAGTAGGATCAGTTGGTTGCAGGCCCTCTATTACACCCTTCAAGAACCACTCAAAGAGAATTTATCTTGTTTAAAAATATAAAATCACCTCCTAGACTTCCGGATGATGGTGCTACATGTCATCTGTCCAGTGGCAGCTAGTCCACCTGATAGTGGTAGATGGCCATGGCCTAAATCTACAGTTAGAGGTTTAAAGAAAAGGTAGTGAATGGCAATGAGCAATACTTTGTCCTAACTCCAAATTCAGGTCCCCAGGCAAATGTAGCAAGCTAGCTTCCGGTGAGTTCCTGATCCAAGCCCATTGGGACTGATGAGGCTTCAGTAACTCAATTCTAGGTCACAAAGAAAAATCAACAACAAATGAGAAGAAAAGACAAAAACCTCCTTGAGGTATTGTCCTGACCTCATGCAAGTCCCTGGTGTCTGGTAGGACTGAAACCGCTGACCCCCTTAAGGTCTTCCACCATGACACTATCCACTTGCTCATTGGTGACCTTACCTATCAACCAAGGTATTTGGCACAAGCTTCGGAGGCACCAGCTAAAGATTTCAGAATATAGATAACCAGGAAAGACTCTTTTCTTAGGTTCAGCTAATAAAGATTTGTAACTAGCGAAAATATTTTATTTGTTTCCCCAAGGACATCTTCCCTATTAAGCAGTGATAAATCATAAAAGAAATTAAGGCAATGATAGCTCATTGCCAATGGAGTTTACTTGTCCAGATATAGACAGATAGTGAAATTTATTCATTAACATTTTTAAGTCCTGTTGATGCACAGAAAGTATGGAAAAATGATAATATTACAGTAAAACCTGCAGTTTCATTTTCCAGCCCCATAAGATGGTGAGGTTGCTGAGGCTAGGTAAATAGAATAGTTTACAAGGTAGTTGTTATATGGGCCCAATAATAGATTAACAATTTAAAACAGAGTAACTGAAGTGAGACAAAGTAGCACCTTATAATTTACGAAATTAATTTCAATAAATATTTATAAATTTCATTGATTCATTCAACAAATATATACTACATTTGGAATCTAACATCTGCTTCATTCAATGGTGCACTTTAAATTATGTATTCATAATTAAGTGATCATTTTACATATTTGGAATTTCAATAAGCTAAAGACCGTCCTATGGAAAGCATATTTGGACAAGAGGAAACTTATGCAATGCGGTGGCTTATCACCTTGCATATATATGGTTATTGAAACTAGAGTGACCAACTTGCGATTAAAGGGCTTCCCGATAATTTTACATATGGAGTTTGTCCAATGAGGAAGAAAAAGGGAATGTTTCAGCATGAGTTTAAGATTTCCTTTTATAAAAGTTGGTATGAGGATATTGTCTCCTTACTTAATGAAAAATACAATTAGAGCTCAAGGCTGTTAGGAGAAATACACATAAGGACAATGAATGGAAATTAAGGACAGAATAAATTAAAACAGGATGATCCTAGCCAATGAAATATGCCTTGCCCACTAAGCCAGCAGATCCCTTTCATCCCAACTCTGGATCAATTTTTAGGTAGTTTCTGGTTATAGGGAGGGAATGTTAGTACCCACCTCCCAGAAGAGAGACAAGTAACTACGTCAGAAGAGGGGTAAATTTTTCCTCCATCACATCTCCCAGAGTACATAAGGACTAACTGCCAGTTCCCATTTCTAAGGGGCAAGCCTTTTGCCCAAATTCATGGCGTCAAAGTGTTTGCCACACTTTCGTTCCTGACTCCACGAAACCTGGATACCTTAATGGAATGAATGGTTCTTTTTTTTAAGTCACTGCCACTTAAGGTCTCAGCATAATAAGCCAAAAAGAAAAATGTATGCAACTTAACCTGCAAATTCTTACATATATACAGACAGTAGGGTAAATTGGAGAGAGTGTGTGTGCACATGTCCACCATGCAGACCGACTTGTATATGTAGAGGCAGTATATTTCATAAAAGATGTACTTTCGATATATATATATAACATATATATATATATATATATATATATATATAGTTTTCAAAAACTTGCTTTTATAGAAATTATATGTGATTATCCAACTTCCCCAAGGTACTTATTAATCTTAATGATTTACTGGTTTAAAAATGTACATGAAAAGTCACCCCCAGCTAATTATAATTCTAAGAGAGTTGATCTCATATTCATTAATTACATTGGGGCAAATTAATGAAACACAAGTTTAAGCAGAAGAAAAGACAAAAGATGACACTAAAAAAAAGCAAAAAGGAATATAGCTTTATTTCCAGAAAGTTTTATCTATAGACTAATAATTCTGGCAGGGAGCAACAGGAGAGTTAAAACGTGTGGATTGCAGAAAAAGAAAGGTACTGTTAAGAGTAAAACAGACATAGGGACCCCGGCCCCATTGCAGCATTTATATAATAGCCAAGGTAATAAAAGCAACCTCGAGGTGTCTACTGATAGATAAATGGACAAAAAGATATATATAGTACACACATATATACATACACACACAGAAACACACACACTGAAATATTACACTCATTCATTAAAAAAAGAATGAAATCTTGCCATTTGTGACAACAGGGATGAACCTAGGGGGTATCATGGTAAGTGAAATAAATCACACCATGAAAGACAATATCATGTGATTTCACTTACATGTGGAATCTAAAAAAAAAAAAAAAATAACAAAAACAAAGCAAAAAAAACAGAAACAGACTCATATATAGAGAGAGAACATACTGGTGGTTTGCCAGAGCGGAGGGTGAGACATGGGAAATATGGGTAAAAGATGTTAAAATTGAAACTTCCAGTTACAAAATAAGTAACTCACAGAGATGAAAAGTACATCATAACAAGCATAGCCAATAATACTGTATGTCAACTAAACTTCCAGTTTAAAAAAAAAAAACAACTATTAAAAGCTTTTCAAAGAGCAAGAAGAAGACCTATAATAATTTAGTGGCCCCATAGCCACCAGGATTGGTGGAACGCCTACTTAGAAAGAGCTACACTCTTTATATTATCCTTGCCAAATTCTACTTAACAGAAGTCAGAGAAAATTCATGAGGCTGGGCAGTCTTCTGATTTGCTGAGGCAGCTCTGAGTACAGAACCATGGGAGGCTTATTATTCTTTACTTAGTGTTCTTAGGCAGAAAATAAAATCAACCTTCTTGCCAATGATCTCTTAAAGATACACTAGTTTACTTCTGAAATTCAACTTAAAGAAAAAAATTAATAAATTCTAGGATACCATATGCATTGAAAAGGGAGACAAAGGAAGGGAATTAACATTTCCTGAGAGCTTCCTATATAAAGAAGGAATAGCACAATGGACCAAAAGCAGAGGCTCAGAGTCAGACTGTCTGTTTCTGAATCTCACCTCTGCCATTCACATGGGTTCATTCATATAATTGTTCTATGTATTTCATAGTAGTACATTGCAGAGCATAGTAAGTGCTCATTACAGGTTAGCTATCTGGGCTGGGCCCTTTTTCTTACATGTCCATGTTCTCTCTTGCTTCGAATATTTGCTGTGCTTTTATGTTTATCGAACTCTTCTAATTCCTTTCATCTTTTCCACTACTGCCTTCCTTTATTCTTTTCTTTTATGCATTCCATTTCGCTATATCACAGAGGGGCACTACCTGACCTCTCAGGCCGGGCATAGGAGCTACCACTCCCACCTCACCAGCGGGCTTCCACTCTTGTGTGCCCCAACTGTAAACAGCTTGAAAGCACTATCCATCCCTTGGGGTTCAGCCACAATGTCAGGCACTGAAAAGAACTCCACAATTCTTGGATTAAGATGTTCCTTCACACTGAATCCTTATGATGAAAGCCTTACAAAAATAGAAACACTACTATTTCCATTTTATAGTTAAAATATATGAGAACACAAAGATTGAAAGGTTTGCAGTAAAGATCAAAAGAACATATTACTAGTAAAAAGAAACAGGTTCCAAGGATTTGAACAAAAAGTTTGTCTGAATCCACCCAGAAGCTCATGCTTTTTCTGAATCTACCCTCCATATGAATATGACATTGCAGTTTGTGAGGGGGCTGCATTTACAAAAAGTGAATCTGTGTCTAAGAATGACAAAAAAGTGAAGCAAACAAGTTTGGTATAAATTATCAGCCTGCTTTTTCACTAAGGGAGATGTGCCAGCTAAATATCATCTTTAGGAGCAGGTGTGGTTCCTGGACCAGGAGCATCAGCATAATGTGTGAACTTGTTACAAATGCAAATTATTGGACACCACCCCAGAACCGCTGAATCAGAAATTCTGGGGGTAGGCCACAGCAATCTGCATTTAACAAGTCTCCATGTGATCACGAATGCTCAAGTTTGAGAACCACCTGCCTCTCAGGTGTGTTCATTCATTGATAGGTACTCCTCTAGCTAATAAGAGCAAACCAGTGTGGAAATGGGATGTTTGCTCAAGTCCATCAGTGATACAGGTCTGTAAAGTTTTCCACTTAGACCCTAAGCCAACAACATTGTCAAATTTTCATTTGAAGTCTTCATTTCAGTGAAATATATTAGGGGTATTAAGCAATTTTTCTTGGAAAGATGATGTCATTAATTATTATTAACAGGCACTTTTAAAATAGAGTTTTGTTTTTAAGAATCCCAACATTCTACTCATTCCAGATCATTAGGTTCTGAATTATGGCACATTAAGTGTCATTTTTAATTCACTGGTGAATATTTATTGAGCAACTGTGAGCCAGGATTGCTCTACAAAGCGAGGATATGATGCCAACTAAACAATGTCCATGCCCACAAGCAGTTCATGGTTAAAA
>NW_024423343.1:92895857-93087222 GCF_017311325.1 Ursus maritimus | reverse complement strand
GGGGGGTAATCAGAAGGGGGAATGAAGCATGACAGACTATGGACTCTGAGAAACAAACTGAGGGCTTCAGAGCGGAGGGGGTGGGGGAATGGGATAGACTGGTGATGGGTAGTAAGGAGGGCACGTATTGCATGGTGCACTGGGTGTTATACGCAACTAATGAATTATTGAACTTTACATCGGAAACAGGGGATGTACTGTATGGTGATTAACATAATATAATAAAAAACATTAAAAAAAACAAACAAAATTCTGACACTTACTTGAATATAGATGAACCCTGAACACCTTATGTTAGCTAAAATAAACCAGAGACAAATAGAAAAAAAATATATATATATATAGTTCAGAGGGAGGATGGTATAGTTGAAAGGTTACAGACAGGGCGTCAGGACACCTGTCTAAGTACCTGAGGTAGCCTTGTTACCTCAGCCAAGCCACTGAGAGGACAGGCTTCTCAAAGTTGTAGAAGTCTTGTTTGGTTTCTCCTATGTACTCAGGTGACAATATGAGATAACAAATGAGATCATGAATGCTTGGTAGAAAATTGTTTATACTGATATAATACCCACTTCATGTAGATACTATTGTTTGACTCCTTTTCCATCCATTTTAATGTGAACGGCTAGCTCTATTCATCCTTCGTGTCAAATGTTTGAATAAAAAAACGTTTGAGGGTGGGTATGTATGCATTTTTGTGTATGTATGTATTTTCCTCATATGCTTCATTAAGATAATTAGAACTGAAGGAAGCCTAATTGATAACTAGAAAATTTAGTACAAATAAAGCAAGAGAAATCTGGAGCTTCAGTGCAGTGAAAGACAAATTAAAGTCTTAATTACCAAATTGTAGAAGCTATTTAAAAATTATGATTCATGTTAAAAGAACTCACAATTGAAACAGCCTTGTCATCATATTTCTTTTTGTTTTCAATAAGTGCCCCTCTTTCTTATCATACAGAAAACTGTCTTCTTTTTTATCCTTTAAATGCTTCTTACAATGCCAAATTAAATTCGAATCCATCACAAAAGTATAAACTAAGTTCTCTGGATGAATCAGAATCATAAGCTAGATATTGCCAATGGAGCTCACTAAAGAGAATCCACCAAAGCACAGAAATTACGTTTCATTCCAAGTCATCCTACACACATTCTCTGTCTCCCCCTCCCTCTCTGTCACCCACACAGACTGACTTAATACACACACACTCATGCATACTCATAAATGGAAAACACTGACGTCATGGAATGTTGTGTGCTGCATATTCCATTATGCTGAATAAGAACAAACTCATTTCCCATGCAATTGAAAATAAATGTCATTCACCCTTTCATATGCAAAATCCTATCATATTTTTTCTGGTCTCTGTAACATTAGAATACTCAACAATAATTTTTGCAGTGGTTGGGGTAGGAATGGGGAAGATAGGGAGGGAAAAGGAAATACTAAAATTAGAGCTAGCCTCTATCAGGAAAGATGTCTCCTTGATATTGGGCACTCTAGTGGAATCTAGATTTTTCCAGAGTGATTACCTCAATTTAAGTGAAACAGTGGCAAGTGTTACTTTTAAACTGTTTTTGACTTAGCAGTTACTCCAATCAAGTGTTTTCCTGAGACCTGAGGAAAGAACACCCAAATTCGAGCAAAATGGAAGGAATCAAATGCCATTTTTGCAGCTAATATTCAACATGGTGTTCAGGATGTGACGTCATCATTTTGTTACAAGAGTTAGAAGTTCCCCATCTGGGATGCCTGGGTGGCTCAGTTGGTTAAGCACCTCCCTTTGGCTCGGGTCGTGATCTTGGGGTCCTGGAATCGAGTCCAACATTGGGCTCCTTGCTCATCGGGGAGCCTGCTTCTCCCTCTGCCTGCTGCTCCCTCTGCTTGTGCTCTCTCTCTGACAAATAAACAAAATCTTAAAAAAAAAAAAAAAAGTTAAAAAGAAAAAAAGAAGTTCCCCATCTATATTCTGGGATTTTGTGATCTCTCATGTAAACTCCAGTTTTATATGTTCAATAGTTTATAAGATATTTAATGTCACCTAAACTTATATTTAAAACTAGAGACAATGTTTCTCCGTCTGTCTTCAAGAAAATAGCAACTCAAATTAGTATTATTGAGGCATGAGGTTTGCTGGAATCTAGCCTCTAAGAAAGGAATAAAAGGAATCCAGAATCATGTAAAATGGGAGAGGATACAACTTATTAGGTTTTAGAGCTGGCCTTAGCAGGGAAAGCCAGAAATAAAGTGTGCAGTGTTTAAAGGTGCTGGCAACCCTGGCCTGGTTCCAGGAAATACTGATGTGTCTGGAGATCCAGTATGGTGGACAGGAGGCCTAAGCACCTAGGGGTACTCAAAGTCAAATGGGAGGTGACATACCCACCTCAAAGAGATGCCTCCCAACAGCTGGAGGTATAAGAAAAAGTTTCAGCCTGAGGAGAGGCTGAGTAGGATCAGTTAGGTTGCAGGCCCTCCCTGCTTCCCTTCAGAACCACTCAGAAATTATCTTGTTAAAATATAAATCCTCCTAGACTTCGGATGATCAATTATACATGTCATCTGTGTTGCGCTAGTCACAGTAATGGTATTAAGATGGCCATGGCCTAAATCTACGGTTAGAGGTTTAAAGAAAGGGTAGTGAATGGCAATGAGCAATACTGTCCTGCTCAAATTCAGGATCCCAGGCAAATGTAGCAAGGGGCTCCTTCTAGAGTGGTTCCCTGATCAATATTGGGACTGTTAGAGCAGTAACTCCAATTCTAGGTCTGAAAAATCAACAACAAAATGAAGAAAAGGTAAAACCACTCCTTGAGGTATTATCTGACCTCATGCAAGTCCCTGGTGTCTGGGTAAGGACTGAAACCATGGGCCACATGGAAGGGTCTGCACCATGACACTATCCACTTGCTCATTGGTGACTTACCTATCAACCAAGGTATTTGGCACAAGCTTCAGGCACAGCTAAAGATTTCAGAATATAGATAACCAGGAAAGACTCTTTTCTTAAGGTTCAGCTAATAGATTTGTAACTAAGCAAAATATTTTATTTCATTTCCCCAAGGACATCTTCCCTATTAAGCAATTGATGAAATCATAAAAATTAAGGCAATGATAGCTGTTACTTAATGGGTTACCCATCCCAGATATAGACAGATAGTGAAGTTTTATTCATCAACATTTTAAGTCCTGTTGATGCACAGAAAGTATGGAAAAATGATAATATTACAGTAAAGCCTGCAGTTTCCTTCCAGCCCCATAAGATGGTGGGGTTGCTGAGGCTGGGTAAAATGGGAATAGTTTACAAGGTAGTTGTTATATAGATAATAATAGATTAACAATTTAGAGTAACAGTAGGAACCAAAGCCCAGCACCTTATAATTACAAAAGTCATTCAATAAATATTTATAAATTTCATTGATTCATTCAACAAATATATACTACATTTGGAATCTAACATCTGCTATTCAATCGGTACCTTTAATTATGTATTTCATAATTCAAAGTGATCATTTATGGCTGAGATTTCAATAGCTAAGACACGTATATGGGAAAGCATATTTGGACAGAGAAACTTATGCAATGTAATTAATATCACCTTGCATATATGGTTATTAGAACTAGAGATGAACCAACTTGGCAAATTCTGAGACTGATATTTACATATGGAGTTTGTCAATGAGGAAGAAAAAAAGGGACATTTCAGCATGAGTTTAAGATTTCCTTTTATAAAAGTTGGTATGAGGATATTGTCTCCTTACTTAATGAAAAATACAATTAGAGCTCTCAAGGCTGTTAGGAGAAATACACATAAGGACAATGAATGGAAATTAAGGACAGAATAAATTAAAACAGGATGATCTAGCCAATGAAATATGCCTTGCCCACTAAGCCAGCAGATCCTTTTCATCCCAACTCTGGATCAATTTTTAGGTAGTTCTGGTTATAGGGAGGGAATGTTAGTACCCACCTCCCAGAAGAGACAAGTAACTACACGTCAGAAGAGGGTAAGGAAATTTTTCCTCCATCATCTCCCCAGAGTACATAAGGACTAACTGCCAGTTCCCATTTCCTAGAGGGCCAGCCTTTTGCCCAAATTCATGGCGTCAAAGTGTTTGCCACCTTGCCCCCATTCCTGACTCCACAGGAAACCTGGATACCTTATGGAATGAATGGTTCTTTTTTTAAGTCACTGCCACTTAAGGTCTCAGCATAATAAGCCAAAGAAAAATGTATGCAACAACTGCCAAATTCATATATATACAGACAGTAGGGTAAATTGGAGAGGTGTGTGTGCACATGTCCATGCAGACCGACTTGTATCTATATATATATCTATATATATATATATATATATATATAGTTTTCAAAAAGCTTGCTTTTATAGAAATTATGTGATTATCCAACCCCAAGATTACTTATTAATCTTAATGATTTACTGGTTTAAATGTACATGAAAAGTCACCCCAGCTAATTATAATTCTAAGAGAGTTGATCTCATATTCATTAATTACATTGGGGCAAATTAATGAAATACAAGTTTAAGCAGAAGAAAGACAAAAGATGACACTAAAGAAGCAAAGGAATATAACTATTTCCAGAAAGTTTTATCTATAGACTAATAATTCTGGCAGGGAGCAACAGGAGAGTTAAAACGTGTGGATTGCAGAAAAAGAAGGTACTGTTAGAGTAAAACAGACATAGGGACCCCTATTTATTGCAGCATTTATATAATAGCCAAGGTAATAAAAGCAACCTCAGTGTCTACTGATAGATAAATGGACAAAAAAGATATATATATAGTACACACATATATACATACACACACAGAAACACACACACTGAAATATTACTCATTCATTAAAAAAAGAATGAAATCTTGCCATTTGTGACAACAGGGATGAACCTAGAGGGTATCATGGTAAGTGAAATAAATCACACCATGAAAGACAAATATCATGTGATTTCACTTACATGTGGAATCTAAAAAAAAAAAAAATAACAAAACAAAGCAAAAAAACAGAAACAGACTCATATATAGAGAGAGAACATACTGGTGGTTGCCAGAGCGGAGGGGGGGTGAGACATGGGAAATATAGGTAAAAGATGTTAAGAGGTACAAACTTCCAGTTACAAAATAAGTAACTCACAGAGATGAAAAGTACATCATAACAAACATAGCCAATAATACTGTATGTCAACTAAACTTCAGTTTAAAAAAAAAAACAACTATTAAAAAGCTTTTTTAAAAGAGCAAGAAGACCTATAATCGAATTACAGTGGCCCCATGTACCAGGATTGGTGGAACGCCTATAGAAGAGGCTACCACTCTTTATATTATCCTTGCCAAATTCTACTTAACAGAAGTCAGAGAAAATTCATGAGGCTGGGCAGTCTTCTGATTTGCTGAGACGCTCTGAGTACAGAACCATGGGAGGCTTATTATTCTTTCGCAGTGTTCTTAGGCAGAAAATAAAATCCAACCTTCTTGCCAATGATCTTAAAGATACACTAGTTTACTTCTGAAATTCAGCAAAAAAAATTAATAAATTCTAGGATACCATATGCATTGAAAGGGAGACAAAGGAAGGGAATTAACATTTCCTGAGAGCTTCCTATATAAAGAAGGAATAGCACAATGGATAAAAGCAGAGGCTCAGAGTCAGACTGTCTGTTTCAGATCTCACCTCTGCCATTCATGAGTTCATTCATATAGTGTTCTATGTATTTCATGAAGTAGTACATTGCAGAGCATGGTAAGTGCTCATTACAGGTTAGCTATCTGGGCTGGGCCCTTTCTTACATGTCCATGTTCTCTCTTGCTTCAGATATTTGCTGTGCTTTTATGTTTATCAGACTCTTCTAATTCCTTTCATCTTTCTCCCTCTTGCCTTCCTTTATTCTTCCTTTCCATTTCACTATATCTAGGGAGCACTACCTGACCTCTCCAGACGAGCATAGGAGCTACCACACTCCCACCTCACCATGAACTTCCACCATGTGCCTAACTGTAAACAGCTTGAAAGCACTATCCATCCCTTGGGTTCAGCCCAATGTCAGGCACTGAAAAGAACTCCACAATTCTTGGATTAAGATGTTCCTTCACTGAATCCTTATGATAGCCTTACAAAATAGAAACACTACTATTTCCATTTTATAGTTAAAATATATGAGGAACACAAGATTGAAAGGTTTGAAGTAAAGATCCAAAGAACATATTACTAGTAAAAGCAGGTTCCAGGATTTGAACAAAAATTTGTCTGAATCCATAGCTCATGCTTTTTCCTGAATCTACCCTCCATATGAATATGACATTACGGATTTAATGAGAGACTCATTTACAAAAGTGAATCTGTGTCTAGAATGACAAGTGAAGCAAACAAGTTTGGTATAAATTATCAGCCTGCTTTCACTAAGGGAGATGTGCCAGCTAAATATCATCTTTAGAACAGTGTGGTTCCTGGACCAGGAGCATCAGCATAATGTGTGAACTTGTTACAAATGCAAATTATTGGACACCACCCCAGAACCACTGAATCAGAAATTCTGGGGTAGGCCCTGGCAATCTGCATTTAACAAGTCCTCCATGTGATCTGAATGCTCAAGTTTGAGGAACCACCTGCCTCCAGGTGTGTTCATTCATTGATAGGTACTCCTCTAGCTAATAGGCAAACCAGTGTGGAAATGGGATGTTTGCTCAAGTCCATCCCAGTGATACAGGTCTGTAAGTTTTCCACTTAGACCTAAGCCAACAACATTGTCAAATTTTCATTTGAAGTCTTCATTTCAGTGAAATATATTAGGGGTATTAAGCAATTTTTTTCTTGGAAAGATGATGTCATTAATTATTATTAACAGGCACTTTTAAAATAGAGTTTTGTTTTTTAAGAATCCCAACATTCTACTCATTCCAGATCATTAGGTTCTGAATTATGGCACATTAAGTGTCATTTTTAATTCACTGGTGAATATTTATTGAGCAACTGTGAGCCAGGATTGCTCTACAAAACGGGATATGATGCCAACTAAACAATGTCCATGCCCACAAGCAGTTCATGGTTAAAAACATTCTAATGGCAGGCCAGTATAGCAATCAATGGTATTTCAAATGCAAATTTTTGCTTGTGAAAAAAATTAAATGTGCTTAAAAAATTAAACTATCAAGTCATGTTCAAGAACCATTAGGTCTACAGCATTTTAAGAATCATTATAAAACTGATGGAAGCCTCCAAATACTTACTTAAAAACGCAGTTAGGGCTTCCAATTCTAAGATGCAGTTAGCACATGATATATCTATCCCACTGATCACAATGAAAAAAAAAAAAAACAGAATGGAACACATACAGAACGTACTTGAAAACTCTGAAAAGTTAAGAAAGAGCAAGGGGATTGTGAAGGGTCAGAACTCAAAGGATGACTCATAAGGCAATGAATTTCTTGTTTCTTTTTTCCTTCTAGATTTTCTGGCCTAGACTTGAGGACAGCCCCAAATCTCAAACTGTAGAGCAAGCATGAGCAGAAAAATATCCAAGAGAAACCACCACTTTTTGTCCAGAAGACAAAGGAGGGGGACATGAGTCAGCAAATATATATAAAAATCCCTCCCCTCTTTTCCTCTTCCGTCCTCTTCCCATCCCTTTCCTCTCCTATTCATTTCACAGCCACATAGTAAGTAAAGCGCTGATGATGAAGTTGCACTTCTTCCAGGGCAGCAAGCATTCACATACTTAAAACTCTGAGAGAAAATCTCTGTGACCTCAGTGGAAAGGGGGTCTTCATGATCTGAAGAGTGTACAGAGATTCCCCATTGTTTATTTCTTCCTATTTTGTAACAAAGGTTGACCCATTTGTGGGAAGCATTCAACAGTGTGTGCAGGTTAAAATGCAGCTTTGTGGTCAGAACTGGGGAAAGGGACACCCAGAGAGCTAGAAAGTATTGGGAAAACCACAGAGAGGAAGAGGGTGAAGAAAATGTACACCTGTTACACATTTATACCCAGTATAAAGTCCTTGGCTCACTCCCAAGATACACATGTTTGGAACTGGCAAACTTTTAATACGAAAGTTTGACAATGGCAAGAGCTTTGATAAATAAACTAAAATCTAGACTACTACCCAAGTCCTACTACCCAAGTCCCACATGGATGCCAGCTTGGCACTTGGTCTGAACAATGTTACAAAGGCTCTTAGAGCTGCTAGTACCACAGCTCACAGGAAGAAAGAGGGGTCTCATGTTAGTCTAGTCAGATTGACTGCTTACTAAAACAAAAAGAATCAACATTTATCAAAAGATCTTAACAGAACACAAAGTCTTATAATGTACTAATCAAAATGCCCGATATAATCCAAAATTATTCAGCATACAAAAATGAGAAAAATTTAACTCTCAAGGGAAGAAAATGAATAGAAAGCATTCCTAAAATGATGCTGTTAAAATTATCAGCCAAAGAATTTAAAGCATCTCTTATAACCGTGCTCTACAAAATAAGGACAAGCACTTTTTTCTTATATTTTTATTTATTTATTTTTTTTTTTATTTTAAAGAACAAGCACTCTTGAGATGAATGAAAAGTTAGAATTTTCAGGGCAGAAAAAAATTATATAATGACCTAGAAAGAAATTTTAGAAATTAAAGATGTGATAAATTAAAATTAAAATTCACTATACAGGCTTAATAGCAGAATAGAGATGGCAGAAGACAGAATCTGAGAACTTGATAGATTAATAGAAACTATTTTAACTAAACAATGAGGACAAAAATAATACAGAAACCAATGTAACAATATCCAAATGTCTAACATTCATATTGAACATTGAACTTGAATGTCTAATATTGAAGTCATGGGGGGAAAAAGGAGAAAGAAAATGGAAGAGAAAAAGTTTTTGAAGAAATAATGGCTGAAAACTTCTCAAATTTGATAGAAGACATAAACTGGCCGGTTAAAGAAGCTCAGTGAACAACAAGCACTAAAAACCAAGAACAAAATCTTGAAAGCAGCCAGAAGAAAACAACACATTATGTATATGAATGATTCAACAATTTGAATAAAATGCAGATTTCTAATCAGAAACCATGGAGGTCAGAAGATAGTGGAATTGTATTTTTAATGTGCATGAAGGAGGGCACGTGATGTGATGAGCGCTGAGCGTTATACGCAACTAATGAATTATTGAACACTACATCTGAAACTAATGATGTAGTATATGTTGGATAATTAAATTTAAATAAAAAATAAATAAAGTGCTTAAATAAAAGAACTGAAAGAAAATAATTCTGTCAACCTAGAATTCTTTACCTAATGAAAATATCCTTCAGGAATGAAGGTAAAATAAAGGTATTCTCAGACAAAGGAAGACTAGGAATTCATGGGCAGCAAAACTGTTCTAAGAGAGTTTCTTTCTTTTTTTTTTTTAAAGATTTTATTTATTTATTCGACGGGAGATAGAGACAGCCAGCGAGAGAGGGAACACAAGCAGGGGGAGTGGGAGAGGAAGAAGCAGGCTCATAGTAGAGGAGCCTGATGTGGGGCTCGATCCCAGAACGCTGGGATCACACCCTGAGCTGAAGGCAGACGCTTAACCGCTGTGCCACCCAGGCGCCCCTCTAAGAGAGTTTCTAAAAGAAGTTTTTCAGGAGGAAGGGAAATGATGCCAGAAGGAAATCTGGGATTTCAAGAAAGAAGGAAGAGCAACTGAAATGGCAAAAACCTGAGTAAATATATTATTGTTCTCCTTTTAAGTTCTTGAAAATATGCATGACTATTGAAAGTGAAAATATAAAACATTGTCTATTGGGATTTTCAGTTAAGGTACATGTTATACATGTAATTACTACATAAAGGGGGGAGGCAAAGAGACCAAATGACTGCAGATTTCTATGTTTTATTTAGAGAAGTAAAGTATTAAGTGTGAGTATACTATGAAAAATTAGGTATGCATATTGTGGAAGGCAGCTATGCTCACCACTATACCACCAACGCTGCATGCATGCTGTGATCCTTGGAGCTATCACTATAAAATCTATACAAGAATATATTTGGAAAACAACAGATAAATTTTAAAAAATTCAAATAATCCAAAAGAAAGCAGAAGAAACAAAGAGAGAGCAACAAAACAAAAAAACAAAAGATAGGGAACATACAAAACTGATAATAAAATGGAAGACTTAAATCATTGGAAGAACTAAATCCAAATCAATAATTATATTAAAATAAACACAATAATAGAAAGCACATTATCAGATTAGATAGCAAAACAATATCCAACTTTAAGTTGCCTACATGAACTCACTTTAAATATAGTGATATGAAAAGCTAAAAGTAAAATGATGGAAAAGTACGTATCTGTAAACACTAAGCAAAAGAAAGCTTGGCAAAGTTTAATATCAGACAAAATAGATTTCTGAGCAAGGAAAATTACCATATAAAGAGGAATATTACACAATGATATTAGTGTCAATTCACCAAGAAGACATAACAATTCTGAATGAGTATGTAACTAACAAAAGAGCTTCAAAATATATAAAGCAAAAAGTGATAGAAAAGCAAAATAGAGGGGCGCCTGGGTGGCACAGCGGTTGGGCGTCTGCCTTCGGCTCAGGGCGTGATCCCGGCGTTCTGGGATCGAGCCCCACATCAGGCTCCTCCGCTATGAGCCTGCTTCTTCTTCTCCCACTCCCCCTGCTTGTGTTCCCTCTCTCGCTGCCTGTTTCTATCTCTGTCAAATAAATAGATAAAATCTTAAAAAAAAAAACAGAATAGATAAATTCACAATTACAGTTGGAAACTGCAACACTTCTAATCAATAGAATAAGAAAACATAAAATCACTAAGAGAAGATATGAACAACACTACCAAAACAGGACCTATTTGGCATTTCTAGATCACTCAAACCAACAAGGGCAGAATATACATTTGTTTCAAGTGCACATGGAATAGTCACCAAGATCATAAAAATATTTTCTAATAACAAAATCAAGTCAGAAATCAATAACAAAAATATCTTAAAAATTCCAAATATTTGGAAATTAAATAATATCCTTTAAATAATCTGTCAGCCAAAGAGGGTGTCTCTCTCAAGGGGTGTTAGAAAATATTTTATGCTAAATAAAAATGAAAACAAACCATGTAAAAATGTATATATAATGACCCAAATAGAAATTTTAGAAATTAAAGGTGTGATAAATTAAAATTAAAATTCACTGTACAGGCTTAATAGCAGAATAGACATAGCAGAAGGAATCTGAGAACTTGAAGACAGATTAATAGAAACTATTTAAATTAAACAAGGACAAAAATAATATACAGAGACCAATGGAACAATAACCAAATATCTAACATTCATATCATTGAACATTGAATTTGAACATATATAGGTTGCTAGAGAGAAATTTATAGCATTATGTACTTATATTAGAAAAGAAGTTACCGAATCAATCATCTGAGCTTCCACCATAAGAAAGTAAAAAGAAAAGCAAACCGAACGTAAAGCAAGGTAAAATAATCAAATAATACAGAACAGATCATAAATTGAAAACAGGAAAGCATAAGGAAAAACAAACTAAGGTCAATAAAATTGATCAATCTTTTCAGTCTTGATGTCCAAGAAAAAAAAGGAAAGAAGATACAAGTTAACAATATACGGGACAAAAGAGTGAAAAGAGTGAATGGCCCTACAGACCTCAAAGACATTAAAAAATTATAAGAGAATACTATAAACAACTCTATACCAAAAACTCTACCACTTTGATGAAATAAACCAATCCCTTGAATAACACAAACTACCAAAACTCACTCAAGGAGAAATAAACAACCTGAACAGTCATCTCGATTAAAGAAATTGAATTTGTCACTAAAAACCTTCCAGAAAAGAAAACTCGTGGCTGAGATGGTTACATTGGTGAATAATATCAAAAACTTAAGGAAGGAACACTTAATTTTTATACAATCTCTTCCAGAAAATAAAAGAAGGGCAAACATTTCCTGACTCATTATATGCAGCCAGCCTTACCACTAGGACCCCAAACAGACAAAGACAGAAAATCATAAAACAGTGTGCTTTTGAACATAGATATAAAATTTCTCAAAAAATTATTAGTAAATATATTCCAGCAATATATAAAAAGGGTAGTACATCCTAATCAGTGGAGTTCACAGGAATGTAAGACTGGTTTAACATTCAAAAATTTATCAAAGTTATTCACAGTGTTAACAGACGAAACACAGGATCATCTCAAAAGATGCAAAAAAGACACTTGAAAAAAATTCAATATTCATCAATGATAGAAGTTCTCAGTAAATTATGAATAGAAGGGAACTTCTATAAGAAATCTACAGCTCACATCATACTTAGTGATGTAAAACTGAATGCTTCCTCCTAAGACTGTGAACAAGAAAAAGTTCTCAACACTATCATTAAACTTCATATTGGAAGTCTTTGTCAAAAAATTAGGCAAGAAAAAAGAATCAAAAAGTATCCAAATTACCAAAAAAGAAATAAAACTGTCTCAGTTCAGACAACCTGATGATCTAGATAGAAAATCCTAAAAGGGGAGGGTGTCACCTGGGTGACTCAGTTAAGCATCTGACTGTTCCTTTCGGCTCAGGTCATGTTCTTGCGGTTGTAGGATTGAGCCCTGCATCAGGCTCTGTACTAAGTGTGGAGTGTGCCTCAGATTCTTTCTCCCTCTCCCTCTCACTCGCTCTCTCTTTCAAATAAATAAATAAAATCTTAAACCCTCCCAAAAAAGGAAAGAAAATCCCAGGTCTACCAAATTTTTTTTTTTAGAACTACTAAGTACAAAGTTGCAGATACAAGATCAATCTACAAAAAGGAGGGGTAATCAGAAGGGGGAATGAAACATGAGAGACTATGGACTATGAGAAACAAACTGAGGACCTCAGAGGGGAGGGGGGTGGGGGAATGGGATAGACCGGTGATGGGTAGTAGGGAGGGCACATATTTCATGGTGCACTGGGTGTTATACACAACTAATGAATCATCGAGCCTTACATAGGAAACCAGGGATGTACTGTATGGTGACTAACATAATATAATAAAAAAATCATTAAAAAAATCAGTTGTGTTTCTATATATTAGCAATAAACAATTGGAAACTGACACTTAAAGAACAGTATCATTTAGAGGAGCTCCAAGAAATGAAATAGATATCAACAGAGTGATCTTAAGATTTATATGGAAAGGCAAAGGAATGAGAATAGGTAATTTTTTTTGAAAATGATAACTTTGGACAATTCAGGCTACCCGAGTTTAAGAGTTACTATAATGCTACTGTAAACAAGACAGTGTGGTATTGGCCATGGGATGGACACGTAGATCAGTGAAAGAGAATAGAATCCAAAACAAGAAAAAAAAGAAAAAGAAAAAAAAAAAAACAATACAAAGGAATGACTACAGAAGAATAGCATAAGGAAGAATTTTTGGGTTGAGAGAATTTTTTAATTTCCCAATTGTGGTATTTACACAATTTTGCTATTTATTAATACTAATAAAACTGTATATAAAAAAGTAGATTCCCTGCATGTAATTTAAAAAATCTCCCTGGCGTTTTGTTTCCTTAACCTCTATTTATTCTACCTACTGTGTAATCCAAGGCATGGACTTTCTAAATGACATTTTTTTAGTACATGTGCTGCTGAAGCGAGCACTACATGACATTTTTTATAACCATATGATGATTAATCCTACATAATGGAAAAGAAAAAAAAATGTTGACTGTAAATTCAAATTTAATACTCTACCAACATGGTTATTGTTTCAATTAGGAAGTGTTCAGTAATAGACTCAAGTTAACAGTGGTTTACACAAATAGTGGGATTACTTTGCACTCACCTAAAAGAAGACTAGAGGTGGACAGTCCAGAGCTCCCGGAACTACTTGGATGATAGTGCCTCAAGTTTACACTACCTATTAGTCTGCTCTGTCATCGTTGGAGTGTAACTGCTTCCACCCTTGAGGTCAGTCATGGTCATAGGATGACTGTTAGTGCTACAGCCGTCAGGTTCACGTAAAAGGAAGCAGGAAGATCAAAGGAAGTGGAGAAAGCAAAAGGGTAGCTGTCAGCAGACTAAGCCACATTAAAGAAGATTCTTGCAAGTTCCATGAACAAATTCCACCCTATATCCACTGATTACACTTCTTTCTGCAAAGGAGCCTGGGAAATGTAGTTTTTAAAAGGTGCACTCAGGGTCATCCTCCACAATACAGAGTCCTGTTAATAAGGAGAAGAAAGGGAAGGATAACTATCAGGTAGACACACAGCAGTCTACGTATTTAAACAACTAGTCACAGATGTGGTACTAGTGGTTTGGGGAATCTTATTTTAGAAAAGCAGTTCAAGTCAGTGGAATTCAACAAGGAAAGAAAATGGAGAGCAGTGAATCCCATTCACATATTTGTAAAGCTAGAGCCATGCTTGTAATGCTTGGGAAAGGCAGTATGATAGAACAGTGATTACCAGCACAGTTGCTTGAACATACACTGACAGACACTCCATTCCTCAAAACTAGAGAACCATCCTATCTCAGCGTTTCAGCATTAATGTGTGTGAGCTAAATCCAACTGGAATGAACCATGGATGTTTCTTCTCCTTCTTGTTGGATTAGAAAAAGAGAAGCAGAGAGACATGTGTTTTTAGGCTGATCCTTCCTTCTCCATGCAAGGAATTTGCTTGCTGACCCTGTTCCAGAAGCGTGGATGCACGTGGTGATGAAAGGGCATTTCACAACTTCACACATTCCAGATGGTGACTCTTGAGAAAGAATTCTTTCTGGTAAAAGCTAGAAAAAGAAACTTCTCACTACTTACTGCTGCTAGCATTTTGTTTCCTGCCAACACAAAAACAAGCCCTGATGATGGGACAAAATGTTTCCTCCAAATGTAATTGTGTCCTTGGAAATGCAGTGGTGTAGAAAACATGAGGGGAGGGGATGCTGGAGGGAAGACAGCTCCATTGGAGGCTCGGCTTTGCCACTAACCAGCTATTAAAATTCGTGCATGTTATTTCTTTTTAAGCTTCTGTTACTCTGGACAAGCTTTTGCACATTGAACAAAGATTCTCAACGTCTTTATCAGGAAAATGAAAAGCAGAATAGAGTGACTTGCCCAAGAGTCACAAACAGAACATGAACCCAGGTCTCCTGGCTTCCAGACTGCGCAATCTTGCCAATTGTATGATGCTTGTATGTCTGAGATGCCCATGGTCTTCTCCCAACTCTTCTGATGCTGTGCAGACAAACGAAGACTGCAAAGTAAAACAGGAGTCCAACATGCTGGCCCCAGCTCTGCCACCAAGTAAGTATGCAATCTTAGGCTAAGTCTCCTCAGCTGTAAAACAAGAAGGCTATCCTAGAATAGACAGCACTGACCCCCACATATATTGACTCTGAACTTCATCAGATATTTTATTTTGCAGCAGAAAATGTCCCTGGATCACATTTTGGGAAATGTGATCAGTGCCTTGCAACTTTTCAAGTCATGACACACACAGAAAATGATGATATGAGTATTCTACATTGGCATAAATGGAAAAGAATGCTTAAGGTAGGGGCGTGAATCCACCACCAAGGGGCAGTCAGTTTTCTTGGTACGTGCTAGCTGCCACACATGAGTTGGGAAGCTGGAGCCTGAACATCAGCTCAGATTTTGAATTGCATTTTGCAGCACTCTGGAACCTTCAGTTTTATGGTTCTCGTAAGAGCCAGCTCGGGGTAGGGCAACTCCTTGAGGATCTCTGCTGCTGGGTGGTGAGTTGGGATGAAGGTGACACTCCTTACAGCTGAGGACACTCAAAACTGTACGGGTAGCAGAAAGGAAAGTGCCTACTCCACCAAGACAGAAGAAGTGGAATAAGCCTCTCATCTTTTCACTCTCCTAGTCCTAACTCATCACCCCAATACCTAAACCAGACAAAGGCAGATAAAGTATTCCATCATATAGTTAGAGCAGAGTTTAATTGCTTGCCATTGTTGATAATCTGGAGTAACCAGGTTTTTAGTAACTAGAAAGTTCAACTCACTAGATTACCACTTTTTTCTTTCCCTGAACTAAGTAAGCAAGCATTTAGAAGAAAAAAGACACACAACAAAAACTCACTGACATCAGGGATTTATTCAGCAAAGCAATTTCCAGAGGCTATCCTGGAATCATTTCACATTCAGCTCAATATTCTGTATCTTCCACATCTATATCTTTTGTCCTATACAATGATAATTGATGGTCAGCATTACAGCCCTAAGGTCCTACAACACACTGAATCATCAAAGGGAGATTCAATTATATTCATAAGACTGGATGTGCCACAGCAGCAAAGGGGACTGGGAGATTGAGAAGGGCTGAAACAAAGGATTTTCTGGTTAACCCTTACTAAGTCAAAATGAAATGAAAAGGATTCACTTCTATGCAATATGATGGTTGATGGAGAAAAGACTTTAATATTTGAACATGCATAAACATGAGCATTAACAATCTCGCAGCCAACTGAGCAGCAGTTTTACTGGAATACGGCTTTGTGGTTTTGCCCAGCAGAAAGTCAACTAAACTTCTTTTTACGGGGGCCATGCTTTATTGTGATTTTGCATAATTAAAAATTTATTTTAGGAGTCTTTCTGCTTTCACATAAATGATACATGGGCTATTTTAGAAATATATAAAATATAGACTCAAAAGGATAGAAATAATCTTCGAGAATTTTACCATCAAGAAAAAGTCATTGTTAATACTTTGTGGTAGATACCATTATCATGTTCATTTACCTAGGCATATCTACACATTTTTAAGTTTTTAAAAAAGATCTCTCAATCCATTTTAACCTATTCTTTTACTTAATATTACATTTAAGTATCTTTCGATGTAATTAAAATCATTCTACGATATCATTTTTAATGGTTGCAAAGTATTCCATCATATAGTTAGAGCAGAGTTTAATTGCTTGCCATTGTTGAATATAAGATTTGCTGCTTATTCTTCATTGTGATAAACAATGCTGTAATTGACAGCCTATAATTCAAATCTTTGTTTGCTTCTATTGTGACCCAACACCTAGCACAGCACCTGGCACATTTTAGATCTTCAGTAAGTAATGATTTCTTCAGTATACTTTCTAGAAGAGAATTGATAGATACGAGACTATGAATGTATTTATGACATGTCAAAGTGCTTTCAGAAATTTTGAAACAATTTATACTCCTGACGGCGCTGTGTGAGGGTGCCCAGAATAAATATTACTTTTAAACAAACAACCACCACCAAAGTAATCACTTGATTATCATATTCTGAGTAACCATTAAAACATTATTGGGGTTGTTTTGGAAAACTGTCAGGGAAACTCTGACATGATATTTTCTCCTTGGGTTGGTAAATGTGATGTGTGTCCCATACGATTTACCCTGTCCTAAGTTAGTCACTCTAATGTTAATGGTGTACTCCGTAAGAGAGGTTCTCCTATGCTTTAAATCAGGGCCTGGCAAAAATCTCACCTGCTGCCTGTTTTGTAAATAAAATGTTACTGGAACACAGCTACACCCACTGGCTTACCTGTTGTCTACAGCTGCTTTCGTGCTACACTGGCAGAGCACAGGAGTTGCAACAGAGACCATCTGGTCTGCAAAGCCTCAAATACTTCCTCTCCAACCCTTTACAGAAAATGTTTGTCAACCCCTTCTTTAAAGCTCTAAATGAGCATTTGATATTTTATTTTTTTGCATTTTAAAAATGAAACTAATGGTATACCCATAAAAATTCAGCTAACAAGCATTTATTGAACACCATGAAGCATGCTAACTACTCTTAAAGAACTGATAATTGTAGAGACAAAGCAAATAGACATGTAAGAATTAGAGTTCAAAAGGGCATTACAGCATTGGAAGATAGTCCCGGAATGAAGAGGATAAATACAGAAGCATTTCAGAGGAGAAAGAGGAAAGGTGGTATTGGAAAATTAGCCAATTTCACTGACAGACAGAACTTGAATTAGGCCATGCATTAAAAGAGCTTGGGCTGTGAAAGAAGGGCCAGACTGTTCTAGAATCAGGGGCATCAGCAAAAGCAGATAGGATGGGACTCCCGGCATGATGCGGGTGACCAGAGCACTGAAGATGCCACGCGATAGGGTGTAAAAATACAGTGTACCTGTGTATTTCAAAAGCCTTCATTTTATATTTAAAGGAACCCCAGGATACATCTTTTACTTAAGCAAAGACTCCTTTTATCAAGCAATTGTTTATTGTACAAACTCCCTTTATACCTCATAATATCAAACTTTGATCTCTCCTTCCAATTCTAATTGACAGTTGTTTTTTTCTCCAAAAATATGAATACCAAAGCAAAAACTGCAGTGAAATATCAGAAAGATTGGGGAAAAACAGGGCCTGAAGACAATACACAAAAACACAAAAGAAGGACCCTGAAGCTGATCTCCACCTCTTAATATTTGCCAAACCCCTATTTAACAATGCATTTTTCTGAATCTGCCAAAAATACAATATGCTTATTTTCTAGTTCCCTTCATCCAAGCTAACACAAATGCCACTGTAAAATTAATGCCTTTATTTTTGTTGTTTACAAATCTTAAGATGCAAAGTGCTTTTTAAAACTTGCGAAAAAAGAATACGTTTATAGTGTGATCATTATTATTCAACAAATCTTCACTGCAAACCATGCTCTTCTTAATGCTATTGGCAAGCAGAGACGAATAATGACATGAAATATATTCTCTTTCTCAACGTCTTGTATGTGAAGGCACAGGGGTAAGGGGATGGCCTTTTAGGGAAAATGTGGTGTGTGGGAGAAACTTTTTAGAGAGAAGATTTCACAGTAGTTTTAGGTGAAGGAAAGGTTAGTGAATAATGTATCAAAAATGCCACCGCAGAATTTTTGGTCCCAATATAAAATGTTGTAAGAGTTCTTCTCAGTGCACACCATTCAACACTGTATCGCTGCTTCAGCCCATTATTCTTATGTTAACACACATCTGACCTATGGATGTGTTACACACATGCAGGTTTGACTCATAGAAGCAACATGCTCGAGACTAAAGGCTTTTTATGAAAGGAGTGAAGAAGTCATAGCATACTAAGTGTGCCAAAGAGTGACACATTTGGTGCTTTTTAACCAGGAGAATATTTATGGATAAGGCTGATGGGATGGAGGAGAGACACCAGGTTCACCCTACCTCCTCCTTGCCTGAGATCTCGTTCTCATGTCCCAGGCTGGCGCTGCAATGTCCATCTTTCTCACTCCCTTCTTCGATGTCCAAGGTCAGTTAGGAGTCCCACTCCTTTGGGAAACAGTGGACTGAGAGTGGGGGCTTTCCTTCTCTGGACACCTAGGTAAGCAGACCCACACCCCCCCCAGGCAAGACCTATCCCTGGTGTCAGGTTATGGCAGTTGAAACATTTTGAGTTAATGACTCTTGTGAGCCCCAATGGCCTACTGTTTAATTGTGTAATTATAGACAGTTAAAAATGCATGATATGTAGTGGAGAGAAAATAGTTGGTGCTTCGGGAGCCATTATGGATTACAGTTTATGAAAATTTAAAGTGATGCAATATTTCTCTGGGCTTGGCTGCACTGAGTTCCCATGTGAACACTGTGTCCTGCTCTGTTCCTCCCCAGAAGCCAGGAAAGGCAGGTGAGGAGCAGGAGAAAGGTCACAGAGACTGCACATGTGGAGAGACAGGACATCTTGGGCACCCTGCTTCACAATCCCCTTTAAGTTTCTGTGCCTCAGTGATTCTATTTGTAAATAATGTTAAGAAAACCCAGTGAACATTTTAATAACTATTTGATAGTTGCTCGGATTCTTCTATAAGAGGATTACAGGGACTTCCTTTTTATGATCACTTGCATATGAGGACAAAAAAAAAAAAAAAAGTCCACACTGTATTAATTGGCATTCTCCAGAGAAACAGAACCAATACGGTTCTATATAAGAGGGTATTGATTATAGGGATTGGCTCCCATGGTTACAGAGGCCAAATAGACCTTGTATCTGCTGTATGCAAGCTGGAGAATAGGAGAGCGAGTGGTGTAATTCAGTCTGAGTCCAAAGGCCTGGGGATGGGTGTGGGGGGCAGAGAAGAGCTGCTGGTATAAGCCTGGGAGTCCAAAGGTCTGAGAACCAGAAGTTCCTATGTCCAAGGGCAGAAAAACGTGGGTGTCCCAGGTCAAGAAGAGAGAGAGAATTCAACCTTCCTCTGCTTTTTTGTTCTGTTGGGACCTCAGTGGATTTTGTTCTACTGGACCATCGAGGTGATGCCCATACATGTTGGCGTGGATGGATAGATATGCTTTACTAAGTCTAGTCATTCTAATGCTAAACTCTTCCCAAACTCCCTCACAGACACACCCAGGAATAATTTTTTACCGCCTATCTGGGCGTCCCCTAGCCCAGTCAAACTGACACATAAAATTAACTATCACACACATACCCAGCTAAAAGTACCTTGGAGATAAAGCATTGGATTAGCAACTATTTATAGGCTACCTAAAGGTTAGGCCTACTAAGGGTCTTACCAAACGCAGAACCATCCAGCCTACAGGTAGCAATGGACCTAGTCAGCAGGGGTGTACTGGGACTGAGGAAGAAATTACAAAAGCCACAATACAGGCTATGTTATCAGTAAAACTTAACATTTGGCAAACACCTGATGCTGAAGTAAAATTGTATTCAGTGAGGGTTCCAGTACTTAGGCCCTACAGGAACTAGGACTGACCCCAAAGTGATTGTAGACCTGAGTCAAGAGCAATGCATCGGAATGGATCACAGTACCTTACCAAGATGGGGTTATTGCAGGGGGAGGGGGAGGGAGGTTCTGTCGACCAAGGGATAGACTGATTTCTGCATACAAACAGTGCCTCAGAGTGAGAAAGCAACTCTCACTTTTCTTCCATCCTTCCTCCCTTCTTCCCTTCTTCCCTTCCTCTATTAGTCCATTTGTTTGTTCATTCTTTCCCTCCTTCACTGGGCCACCCAAATAAGGAGTTCTCACTATGTGCCAGGACCCATGTTAGGTGCCAGCTAGGGGCACAGTGCTCATCTTTGATCTTAGTTCTTAAGGATTCAAGTCAACTGACAAAAAAAGGAAAAAGAACTTCTTTCTCACTACTGGAAATATATGAAAGAACGATTCTAAGAACTTCAGAGAATCTTGTGCAACTGCCTGTAGGAGTCAGAGACAACCCCTGAAAGGACATGACATTGGAGGTCATGTTTGAAGGATGAATAGGCGTTTCTGACCACAGAATCTGGAAAAGGGTTCCCTGGCAGAAGGGGCTGCATTCAACAATGTGCAGATCCTTGAAGAACAGAGAGCATGAGGAGACTAGCATGCCAGTCAGGTTGGGTCAGTTGGGTAAGAAAAAAGAGGTGAGGCAGAGGAAAATGACGAGAAGCAGGCACATGGCTAGGAACAGCCTTGAATATCGTATTAAAGAGAACTAAATGGATCTGGAACGAATGGAAGGCACAGTTTGACCTTTGAACCTGACACCACCATTTAGTGTAATGACATCATAGAAAGACACATGGTGTACACAGAAAGCATGTACTGGGCAGGGACAAAATATTATGGATACTTAAAGTCAGACGGATCTGCTTTCAAATCTGTAGTGTATTTACTAACTGTTGCTGAAACCCCCAGATCTGTAGAACACAGATAATACACACTTCGTGGGGTTGATTTCAAGAATGGATTTCAAGGATGCCATGAAAAAATGCTTAGCAAAGTGTCTTCACTCAGCTCTGAATTTCTTTTTTGCCTTACCAGCCTGAAACACATCTAAACGGTATCTGCTTCGGAGCTTTGATTCCAAAAGCTTGATCTCACCCTGCCCTTCAAGTAAAATAAATATATAAATGCATAAAGTTTTCCACCCTTGAAAGTCACCTCTTTCGAGAGGCCTACAACCACCATCTCTGACCTCAGCATCACTAAACATTAACAAGTAGTGTCCCCCACGCTCAGATGATGCCCTGTGGCACTTCTCTACATGTGCCCCTAACAAATTTCAAGGCATTTTTCACACAGACATACCTCATCTCCCTCGTAGGTGGAGGGATGACTTTGAATATTCATAATAAATTTAAATATAAATCTTGACAGGAGCTGACAAAGTTTTTCTGTGAAAATTCAGATATTAAATATTTTAGGCTCTGTCGGTCACACAGGTCTCTATGGCATATTCTTCTTTTTATAAACACCTCTTTAAAAATGTGAAAAATGCATTCTTAGCTAGTTGACCACACAAAAACAGGTGAGGGAGGAGAGCGAGGAGGCAGATTTGGGCTGTGGGCTACGGTTTGGGTAACCCTGGATTAGTACAACAATGTAACAGTATTTTATGGTGCCCACCATACATGCTGCGGAGGACTGCTGAAAAGTAGCACTACTATACACTCCACGAGTGCACAAAACTCCCTTAATAAGCCCGGGGCATCTATGATTATCAGCTAATTTAGAGATGATGCAGCATGTAACAGGGAACTGCAAAGCAGTAACTCTCTAGGTTGCCTTTGCAGGGAGAGAAACTTTGTATCAGTATGACTACAAGTTTTTAACACACTGAATTAGATCTAGAAACACACACACACACACACACACACACACACAATGACAATAAAAGAAAATGCATGAGATTTTTAACAGTGATGATAGGATTGATTTTTTTTTTTTTAGGTTAATTTTTTTTTTCATACTGTGAGAATTGTGGGTGGTATCAACGTAAAGCCACTTATTCCTTCTTTTTTTTTTTTTTTTTAAGATTTTATTTATTTATTTGACAGGGATAGAGACAGCCAGCGAGAGAGGGAACACAAGCAGGGGGAGTGGGAGAGGAAGAAGCAGGCTCCCAGTGGAGGAGCCTGATGTGGGGCTCGATCCTGTAACGCCGGGATCACGCCCTGAGCCGAAGGCAGACGCTTAACCGCTGTGCCACCCAGGCGCCCCCACCACTTATTCCTTCTTGTCTAGTCTTAAAGTCAACAAAGTGTTAAGTCAGGTAAAGGCAAACTCAAATAAGAACTTTGTCATTATAGGCAGGTGTTTTAGGTCTTTGGGTAGGGAGGCTCACTAATTACTTCACTGTTGATTTAGATCCACTGTTCCATCCCTGGCAGTCCTCGGCTATAAGGGCAGGGCCCCTACTGCACAGCAGAAGGAAGACTAGAATGTACCACGAATGAGAATCAGAAGCAGATGCCACCCCTTTCCCTATGGAGTAAGAGAGGATAAAGGAAGCCAGTAACAGTACTCCCTTGACAATAAATGTCCCCAGTATACTCTCAATTGCATTTTCCACAGATAAGAGCCAACCCAGCAAGCATACTAACGCCCTAGAGATTGAACAGTCAACACCTGCTACCAGAACCTTCTTCTCTCAGTTTCTCGTTAGAGAATTGCCTAACTAGAGAACCCTGTATGCACAGTCTGAAATGAAGATAGAGTTCAAGCTTTACAGTCAGCACAGGACCAAGCCTGTTGCTAACTCCTACACCACCTTTTCCCCTAACTTTACAGAAGGAACATCTACGCTTCAATTCATGGGGCCATTAACTCACTACGATCTGCCTCAGGCACACCTCACTCATGGTTTGGCAGAAACCTTACGACATTTCTATGGACTCCAGCATGTGGTCATTATTCTCCTACTTCCCAGCCTTGCTTGATTTGTGAAGTGACGTCTCACAGCCCTGGCTCAAGGTCTTCATCTGCAAGTTGAAGGAGCTAAACTAGAAGATCTATTGAAATCCTCTTTGATTAATCTCTGTCATTTACTGAGCCACATACCCCATGCCTGTGCTCCCCACTAGCTGGGCATGCTGTTGTTGACAGGAGAAACTCTCGGTTCCTGAGAGGTTTGCTTTCATTCTAGTGAAGGATGAATCTAAACAAATTGCTCTTTTTGGATTATTATTTGATGCCAAGATCTAGTCCATTTTCCTTTCTTTAAAGATTTAATTTATTTGACAGAGAGAAAGAGAGAGCGAGCAAGAGAGCACAAGCAGGGAAAGTGGTAGGCAGAGGGAGAGGGAGAAGCAGGCTCCCCACTGAGCAAGGAGCCCAAGTGGGGCTCTCGATCCCAGGACCCTGGCATCATGACCTGAGCCAAAGACAGATGCGTAACCAACTGAGCCACCCAGGCATCCCGTAGTCCATTTTCCTTTTGAAGTCAAGTGAAATACCACATTAAAATAATTTATATCCATTATTTACATTTTTGTTTGCTTCTATTTTCTCAAAAATAACACAGGGAGAGATCATATTTGTTTCATAATGATTGAAGAATATGATAACCAACTTTTTATCTGTGTGTCAGCTTGGGCAATGATTCCTAAAAGGGACTGGATGTGTGGTGGGGTCAGGAAACTCTGGGAGAAGGAAACAGCTTTGAGATGATTCTAGAGGGGAACCTTTTGTGTTTCCATCATCATCTATGATACAGGAATTTAGTTACCAGACAACAATGTTATCACATTGATATCTCTTGGATAAATTAAAAAAAAAATCTAGAAAGTTACTTTTCAAGTGCAAGAGGTAGAAAACCAAGGAGAATTCTTGGCCACACAATTTGTTAAAAACATCTAGAGATCTATTAATCTCTGAGTTTAATTAAAAGTCTGAATGAACAAACTGCTATTTTATCTGATGCTCAGTTCCATTTGGTTTTCCTTCTGATACCAAGAGAGGCTGCTCGAACTTTTCTTACCTATTTGCTTTCATTTACTCTTGTAAATGAGTTCAGACCTAATGTGTGACCCTCCTGGGGCATTCTATAACTAAACTAAGTTACCAGTGAAATTTGTGAATCCAGTGACAAAGTAATCCAAAGACCAAAAAGAACAGTCTTAAAAAAAAAAATGCTGTTTCTCTTTTTCGATCGATCCTTTAGGATTAAAGGCAGAATTTATTGATAAAGACAGAGAAGTAATCCTCTGATAGAGTGAGATGGTGTATCAGTGTTCTCCATACTCATTCAATTAATAGACTTCACTGTATGCAAACACTGATAAGTGGATGAAATGTGTTGCTTCTTAATGATCTAATCTGTATTCTAACAGGATGGCGCCTGTGCTACACAAACATTTTGCTTGGTTATTTCCCCCAAACATTTCTGCCTTGGAGTTCGCAAGCCATTTATTTTGAACAGTGGGGCTTGATGCACATCTCTGCTGTTAATAGCTCTGCAAACATTTTACAATGAAAATATCACACAACTGGAACTAATCTCATTATTTTCCATATTAATAATTCTTACAGCAACAGAAGATCATTAAGACCCAGAATGGTAGGACACAGATATTTAATGTGGATAGTCAAGAGCTCCTAGCCAAGTCACTCCTTCTGTCAGCAAATATTTATTGAGCAACTACTCTGTTCCAGGAGCTGTGCTGTTTGTACATATTTCTAATAAAACAGGCAAGGTTCTTTTCCTCATGGAGCTGCCATTCCAGTGGGAGACAGACCACTCACTTTAAAAAACAAGTCAATGCATATTCACAAATTGGCGTAAATATTACAAGGACTGTATTTTTCCTCACCATAACTTCCCTTAAACACGCCTCTTCTTCATTCCCATCTCACTATCAAAAGCCCAGTTCTATTCATTAGTTTGTGTCAAAGTTCTACTGCTTCTTTGTTTTTCTTCCCTAATTCAGAAGTTTACCGTAGATTCTTTTTGCCTTGATCTGATGTGAAAATATTAAGTCCTTGGTTCCAAGAATCCCACATGAACAGTCTGAAATGAAGATAATTGTAGTTCACACTTTAGAGTCAGCACAGGACCTGAACAAAGCCTGTTGCTAATTCCTACACCACCTTCTCCTCTAACTTTATAAAAGCAATGTCACCTTTCTTTGACTCACGGGGACATTAATTCAATACAATCTGCCTATTAGGCCCACCTCACTCACAGCTTTGCAGAAACCTTACGACATCTCTATCGATGCCAGCATTTAGTCTCCATTCTCCTACTTGCCAGCCTTGCCTCACTTGTCCTTCAAACATGGAGTACAGATTTCCTCTTTCTGTCAAGATCTCTCACATCTCTTTAAATAAAGCTCGAGGTCTCTGTCCCATCCTAAGCCTATGTGTGCAGGCTCTCCTGCCCTCTCTTTGCTCCAGCCCTACCCACCTTACTGCCATACCCTCTCCTCTTGCAGCCCAGAGAGAGAAGGCTGCTTCTGCCTTTTGCTTAACACATGTGTGTTCTCACATTTTCAACCCTGTCATGTTATTTATGGTAATGATTTTCAACCCCATCAGATGCAACGTTCCATTTTATAACAAATGTTATGTAATACTCCATTTACTATCCTGAAATGAAATTAATAGATAATATAACTTACCTACAACATTATTTCAAGAAAAAAATCAATATGATGCCCTAAGTGTATTACAAAGGAGAAATAAAAAGGAAGTCATTCGTAATAAAATAATATGTATAGAGAAAGGCTATCCTTGAATACACAATGAGTTAAGCAGAAATGTGCACCTATATATAATTACAATGACTAATTTTAAATTTAAAAGAAGTAAAACAATTTTTTAAAGTTCCATACAAGAAGTATAAGAATATAAAAGAACAAAGGTGGAAGTTGACACTGAAATAAAAAGTGAAGTTTGGGTAAATAATAACAGATCAGCTTATTTGTATATGATAAGAAATAGAGGAAAAGAGCCATAATTAGAACACGCTGAGACAAATTACAGACTGTCAACTGGGAGAAATGAGAAAGTATGCTATTCTCATAAATGACCTGAACCTTATTTACAAGTGAATTTTCTACATTTTCCCTTGAGTACGACATGCAACAGGGTCATGATAATTACCATAGAAAACATCTATTATCCTAAAATCCCACCACCTGCTAAGGTGTGCATTCCATCTTAGCACTTAAAACACTTGGGAGGACACATTCTCCAATAGGCTCTGGGAAATAAAGGATGAATGAGAGAGTGAAAGAGGAATTCAAGAAGCTGAAAGATGATTGTGTGGTGACCTCTTGGGATGGAATCTGCATACGATGGGAAAAAAATGCAGGAAAAACAAAATAAATAAATAACTTCTAAGAATTAATCTTTGTGGGGCACCTGGGTGGCTCAGTTGGTTAAGTGTCTGCCTTTGGCTCAGGTCATGATCCCAGGGTTGTGGGATCGAGCCCTACATTGGGCTCCCTGCTCAGCAGGGAGCCTGCCTCTCCCTCTGCCCCTCACCTGGCTCATGTTCTCTCTTTCTCTCAATCTCTCAAATAAATAAATAAAATCTTTAAAAAAAAGAATTAATTTTTGTACTATAGGTTTCATAACATGGGCCTCTCAAAATTATTTACAAGCATGCACACACCTATACATACACAAATGTATTTATACATATTATTTATTACAACTTATTATATACATAAATATATATATATATTACATCAAATATATGAAATATTTTTAAAGCAAGCTTTAATAAAAGTCAGCGAGGTCTATTGATCTTTACTTGTCTCAGTAATTTAATAATGTTTGATTTAAATGTTTTAATCAGAGTCTCCCATCTCCTCTGTTACATATTTGTATGCGGCACCTACGAAAGTAGACAGGTGGTTGAAGACAGAAGTGTGTTCTTGTTAACGCGATGGTACAAATGATGATCCTATTGGTGACAATGCTTAACAAAATGGTGTGGAACTCTTGTTGAGTTCTATAAAATAAAGTACCTACAATGAGGAAAAATGGACGCATTCTGGAAAAACAAAATCAGCATATGTTAAAACTGTGCAACACCTATTTTGTGTGTACACGTGAAATGGACTTAGGTTCCAGACACTTATTTGTACCCCCGTGAATGTCCAGCAGCACCTGGGGCAATTCTTTGGGAATCTTTCTTGCATATTGAAGGATATCTAGCTTTCCTGGCTCCAAGACAGTAAAAGCCAATAATTTATGAGAAGGAAGATAAAAACAAAGCCCCTACAATTTCAAAGCATCACTTCATGGGCAGTACTTTCCTAATTCAGACCATCACTTTGCAGAAACCTTTTTGGAATAGTCAACATGTCATATTATTCTGCCTTCCAGTTCGGCCCTATGCCTTTGAATCTTCCAACCTGTCTTCAAATGTGCCTTGCTATCTGCCATCCCAGGTGTGTGAGGGTGAAGAACAACACGGAGAAGAGGTGGAGGCAATGTGACCATGGAGGCAGAGACTGGACTGGTGTGGCCCCAAGCCAAAGACTGCTGGTAGCCACCAGAAGCTGGAAGAGGCAAAGCACACACTGTCCCCTCTGGAACAGAAAGGAGTAGAAGCATGGGGACACCTTGATTTGGGATTTCTGGCTTACACAACTGTGAGATAATAAATCTCTGTTGTTTTAAGCCACCAACTCTGCACCAATTTATTATAGCGACAAAGGAAACTAATGTATCAGGTATGTTAGTCACAGGCAGGGCAAGATAAAGTTTAATGTCATGCTTTGATTATGTGCTTGCTTTCCCTTAAGACTTTCATATTTCCTAAACAGCTGGACAGTGGGGGGAGATGACAAAATCCAACATGTCTGTTTTCTCTCTCTTGAACAACCTACTGAGCCTCTCCCTGGCTGTGGATCTCCAGCTTTGCTTCCCCATTACTCCATTACATAACCTGGCACAGAACAGCTTTTGCTCTTCTGTGATGAGTTTCCATGATATAAGCTGGGATAGAATTTTCCTCCATTCTGCAGAGCACTCACCTCATTTTATTTTTTATTTTTTAAAATATTTTTTATTATATTGTTAGTTACCATACAGTACATCCCTAGTTTTGATGTAAAGTTCCATGATTCATTACTTGCGTATAACACCCAGTGCACCGTGCAATACATGCCCTCCTTACTACCCATCACCAGCCTATCCACTCACCTCATTTTAAACCTAAACATTCACTCCAGTGATTCTTTGGAAAACACTGGTTTCCCTAAAAGGAAGCAAGCTCCTTGAGAGAAAACCTCTGGGTATATCACCTCACCATTGTTCTCTCTACAGCCTGCCATGGTAGCCAGAATTTTAAAAATGTCTATATAAATATTTTATGAGTGAATATTTATATATAACCATTTACAGATGTTTCAGTTAAAAAAATCGTCACTCAGCATCACAGCAGCAGCAATACGTGTTTTTCCACAATAAAGTCATGTTTTAATGAGTAGATTCTTCTACATGCTGTATTTAAAATATCTGTGTCAGTGGTCTTATCACCCCAACCTCTGATTCAGTATTTTAACAGGATCAGTTCTTGATCAATTTAAAAGACTGGATTGTGTTCCCCCCCCACGCTCCCCCCCACCCAGCCAAGTTTGTGCCCAAACCAGAACTAGGGAATGTGACCTTATTTAGAAATAGGCTCTTTGCAGATATAGTTCAAATTAAAGTGAGGTCACACTGGATTAGGGTGGGCCTGAAATCCAACGACTGGTGCCCCGAGAAAGATATGCACACATGGAGACACAGAAGTGACGTGCACACTAAGGGAAGATGGCCATGTGAAGACACAAGCAGACTGGAGCAATTCGGCGACAAGCCAAGGAATGCCAAGGATTGCTGGCAACTGCCAGGAGCTAAAAAAAATCACAAGGGGGAATCCTTCCCTAAAGTCTTTAGAGGGAATGGGACCGTGCTGACACCTTGATTTCAGGCTTCTAGCCTTCCAAATCTGTAGGAGAATAAATTTCTATTGTTTTAAGGCACCCTGCCTGTAGTACTTTGTTAAAGCAGGGTTAGGAACCTAAAAGACAGTAAACCACCAGTGTATTTTATAGTTTTGCCCATGGTTCTTCTAATGAGTCACCTCACCTTAGTAACACCATTTCTATCAACCAATTCCAGCCACTGGGTAATAACACGGCAAACAGACAATGATGGGGATTTAGGGGCCTCAACTTCAGGTGAAGACTGCAAACTCGTGTGATCTCAGCAAGACACCATGCACAGAGGGGCTCAGGGGCCAGGTGGGCTTCTTGGTTTTATCATTGTTCCTGCCTCTTCCTGGTTACAAGACCTTGGGTAATTTACTTAAGTGTTCTATACCTTAATTTTCTCATCTTTAAAATGGAAATAAGAATAATCCCTGCCTCACTGAGTTCGTGCTGCATATGAAATGCTTATCAGCACAGTTCCTGGGGCATGATAACTGTTCCATAAATACTAGCCACTACCACTGCTGGCTTTAGCAAAGGGTGAACATGAATCATCACTTCATCCGATCAAACAAACAAACACAGCCTAGCCATGTCGTGGCTGTAATACAGTCCTGACACACTAAATACTTCTATTCTGCGTAAGGAAGACCTTATTTATTTTTTTTAGGATAACTCAGGAATTTGATTCCATGAGTTTATGCAAAAATCATTCCATTTGGACTAGCAGCACCTGCACACCACTCATGGCTGCCTGAACCTGTGCAGCTTACAAATTTAGGAAGCCTGACATCCAACAATGATTCCTGAATGAAGCACAAAGTCAGTAAAACATGATGCCACTTACTGTGGAGACAGAGAAACAAACCCTTCTCTCTGTAAGGTGTTTATAATTAAACACGATGACACCTAATGGTGTGTTCAACCTCTTCTCACTAATGCAGAAATGTTATTTCTAATGGAAATGCAAGGCTTGCTTTCCTCCCTCTAAATGGTAAAGGAAAGAACATGTAAATATCTTTGCAGTGGCTTCTGGTACAGCTAGTCAGAGTGGGCAGGATACACACAGACTACTGTTAGGGTTTTCAAAGAATATAGCTGTGGTTCCTGCTCATTTACCATTTGATAGTGGGGATGCGACAGATGCATGTGAAAGGTGCCACATTATGAATTAATTCTTCTAAAACACAGACCAGGCAAAAAATAATGTTCCCACTATGGAACAACCAGTGGGGGTAGGAGAGCGTTGTTCAATGAGAAAGAAAGGACATTGGCCTGAACACTGGAGCAGTCCTGGGCACCCTGCCATAACAGGTGGGAGCCATTCACCTGCTAGATTGCAGGAGGTCTGAGCATCTCAAGGAGGGGCATGTTGTTCCAAGTCTTAGAGATTGCAAAGACACTCCGGTTCGTTGCAGGACACTCAGGGAGTTTGGGGAAGTGGTTATTTGCCAGCCAACATGGAAATATTTTTTTTTTAAAGATTTTATTTATTTATTTGACAGAGATAGAGACAGCCAGCGAGAGAGGAAACACAAGCAGGGGGAGTGGGAGAGGAAGAAGCAGGCTCATAGCGGAGGAGCCTGATGTGGGGCTTGATCCCAGAACGCCAGGATCACGCCCTGAGCCGAAGGCAGACGCTTAACCGCTGTGCCACCCAGGCGCCCCCAACATGGAAATATTTTAATATTATAACAACTACATGTCTTTCAAGGCACCAGTTGGTAAATATTGGCTCTAGACAAGTCTCTGATGAGTTGGATTGGCACAATGATAACAGCTGAATCTTGGGGCAGTCACATTATAGAACATGGCCATCAAGAGATATAAGAGGGCACCAGTGTGCAATGGTGTAGGCATAATTAGTTCTACATAGAGTCAGGGAGGCAAAGTGTCTGAGTCCTCAAATCCTATTTTAACACATTATTTTATTTTCTAATTTTATTTATTTATTTATTTATTTTTTGAGATTTTATTTATTTGACAGAGAGAGCCACAGTGAGAGGGAACACCAGCAGGGGTAGTGGGAGAGGGAGAAGCAGGCTTCCCGCTGAGCAGGGAGCCTGATGTGGGGCTCGATCCCAGGACTATGTGATTGTGCCCTGAGCCGAAGGCAGATGCTTAATGACTGAGCCACCCAGGCGCCCCTATTTTCTAATTTTATTAATGCAGGAACAGAATTTCCTTGTTAAAGAATTAAAACATTCCCATTAAAGCTTAATACCACCTACCTTCCGATTTTGGTCTATTCCCCAGAGCTAACTACTGTTATTAATTTGTTAACATCATTTCAGGTAACTTTCTAGGTGTATCCACATGCATTTGGTATTGTCTTGGGTGTTAACTACGTGTTTACATATGTGAGCAGCAGACTTCTAAAATGTTTCCCTCAAATTACCTGTCTGTTCCCCAGAACTGCGAATCTGATGAGATACCACACCCTGATTATGTTGTTAGGTGACAAAAGGAATTTTGCAAATATAATTAAGGTTGCTAATGAATTGACTTTGAATTAATCAAAAGAAAGATTATTCAAGTGGGCCCGATCTAATCACACATGCCCTTTAAAAGCACAGTTTTCTCTAGGTAGTAGCAGAAGGGAAGTTAGAGATTCAAACCATGAAAAGAATTTGATGCACCATTGCTGGATTTGAAAATAAAAGGGGTCACATGCCAAGGAAGGCGGAGGCCTCTAGAAGCTGAAAGTGGTCCCCAAACAGTCAGCAAGGAAATAGGACCCCAGTCCTACAACCCCAAGGTAGTGAATTCTGCCAACAACCTGAATGAGCGTGGAAGCAGATTCTTCTCCAGAGCACCCAGGCAAGAACCCAGCAGTCTGGCTTACACCTTGCTTTCAGCCTAAGCAGAGAACCCAGCTGAGTCCGCTCAGACTTCCGACTTACAGAAATGTGAGATAATAAATGGGCGTTGTTTTCGGCCACTACGTTTGTGGCAATTTGATACACAGTAATAGAAAACTGATACCACATATCATTCTGCAATTTGTTTTTATTGAGAAATTTGTCTTATGAATATAATCAAATTAATTCATTCTTTTTCACCTGTTCTATGCTCCACAGTATATGTGACAAAAAAATTGTTTTTCAAAGACGATTACCAAGAATTCCTATCATCACTGTACAAACCTGCCACTTTCTTGTTATTTCCCCTCTCTTTAAGTCTGGACTGGCCTTGTGATGTGTTTTCGCTCACAAAATCTGGCGAGAATGATGTTCTAGGACTTCTGAGTTCAGATCTTGAGGGACCTTAAAAGCTGCTTTTGCCCTTTTGGGATCCATGTAGCATGTACAAAAGCTCGAAGTAAATTACAGATGAGAGACCATGCTCCACACTTGGCAGGGGGTTGGGGTGGGGTGACATGAGGGGCAGAGAGAAGGAAGGAGAGGGAAGGCCAGGAGGGAGACTCGATACAGGAACCCAGACAGCTCCAGCCAAGCTCAGGGTAATCTCAGGAATCTCTAGGTAGCACGGAAGAACCACTCAGGTAAGTCCAGGTAGCCCAAAAAATTGTGAGAACAAATACTGAATCACTGCTGTTTAAGCCCCTGAATTCTGGGACAGTGTGTTATGCCACAAAAGATAACATAATAGATATATCATGAATAAATTATGAACATTTTCCTTATCTGCTCTCCTATCATTGACCATTTTTGTGTTTTCTAATTATTCAATTGAACATGAAACTGACATTTCTATAAGTCGACATTGGTCAAATATGAGCAATTTCTTAAGGTTCAATCATACAAACCCAGCTGCCACGAATATCGCTTCATATAAGTCCGTGCACACGGCAGGGGTGTCACTCTAGGGTAAATACTAAGCAGAGCTAGTTAGTCATAGGATACACACCTTCTAAATTTTAACAGATGGTGCAAAACTGTCCACAAGAATAGCTACCAATTTATGTGCCTGCTATCAATGTATAATGTTATCCTATACCCCTTGATCTTGATAGTTCTGGAATTCCATTATAATAAAAATAGGGCTCAAGATGCAGCACAACTTCACATGGACAGATAGAAAACTATAAGAGTACTGGCAAATCTGATATAAAATCCCTGATAGTCCACAAGGCATTTTGATTTGAGTTTTAAATACCCCACTATAGGTGACTATTTGAGAACAGAGATAGGTTCCGATTTGTGCATTAGTTAAACTGATGTGAGTCCTGTTTACATTCTATGGGTAGACTTCACCCAAGTGCTGGGACTGAAACTAGAGTAGAGCTATATTGGAACAGTGCACCAGCCTAGGTGGTCACACAGTTTCAATGATACTAGAAGATGATGCATAAGGTCACCGTGCTCCACAGATAACAGTGCTAGCCATCCAGGTGCCAGTCTCATGATGGTTGGGAGGGTGAACAGTCAAATAATATTTAGAACATGTTTATTAAGATGTGGCTTACCAAACATTTGTCTATAGCAGAGGCATAGACTCTTTATACAATATTTATGTGTGGAAGGTGTACTTGTCCCCAGGATTAGTTCTTCTCTTCTGCTGTAATAACATAAATTTAACTGGGTATCTGGTCACACTTCCCACCTCTCTTACTTGATGATTCGATCCTTCACTAGGAAAAGGATTCAGTAAGAAGGAAGGAGAATGGAAGTTCCCTGAACATTTGGTGAGTGGTTACAACAGTACAGAAACTGCCTTTTAGGGCAAAAGAGGCCAAAGACACAAAGGATAGAACAAAAATTGACTCCTAGTTCACAGCGTGGCCACACATCGTCTCACCCCACAGAGGCAGGGCAGAATCACGAACTTACCTCGCCCGAGCTGACTGGTGGTACAGTATGAATTATTTTGTTTTCTTTCTTTCTTTTTTTTTTTTTTAAGATTTTATTTATTTATTTGACAGAGAGAGAGACAGCCAGGGAGAGAGGGAACACAATCAGGGGGAGTGGGAGAGGAAGAAGCAGGCTCCCAGTGGAGGAGCCTGATGTGGGGCTTCATCCCAGAATGCCGGGATCACGCCCTGAGCCGAAGGCAGACGCTTAACGACTGAGCCACCCAGGCGCCCCATGTTTTCTAAACATTAAAAACACATGTTGTGAAGCACATGGAAACTAGCATAATTTACCAGGGGACTTGTCAGAGCTAGGGTTGTCAGAGATTCTAACATGATCAGTAACCCATGTGTTTTCTAAATTGCGGTGAACCCTGTTAGCCAGGAAGGTGGCTGATACTCTCCTCCCCGTGAAAAAGCTCCATCCTGAGTCACTTGCAAAGTCAGTGGCCTTTTGGCAATCTATTATATCCTTTTCAAAAGTTGCATATGTTTACAAAACAAAACAATTTGCTCTCCCCAAAGCAAATATACAGGAAAAAAAAAAAATCCAAGAAAAGAACTCAAGTAAATTAGAACTATTCCACAAATGGAATGGGGAGAGCCTTCCGAAATAACATAAACACCTCAAGTAAAACTATCTCCATGCTAATGTGTTTTTAATCAAATACATCAATCTAAAGTTTTTGCAACATCTGCAGACTTGAATACGATTGTATAATTTGACCAAAATGAAATAAAATAATTGCATTAGGGTTTTGGCATCACTTTATAATAAGTGGACAGTAATTGTTGCTAAATTACAGCTGAATCTCTGCAGAATTAGATATTACATCCATATTAGGATCGAATGACTCTATCATGATTAATGATACTGCAGTGAATAACAAGAGAATTAAAATGATTAGCCACTTATTCTAAAGTGTTGACATTTTTCCATGATTTTAGAGATGTTTCAAAAGAACCCTGAAATTAAACTTACTGCTAATGGTTACTGAGATAAATCCAGAGACAAATATTCCTTAAAAGGTCAACTTTATTAATGGGTAAATATTAAAAATTTAAAAAACCACTTAGCTGAACTATCTACCTTAAATAACTAATAGCAGATGATGTGTTTAACACCCTAGCTATATTTGAACAATACAGACATGTAATTAAGGATACTTGGCTATAATTAAAATCTTCATAATAATTCTCTTTCAAAATAATTCATGCAATTCAAGCTACATATTTGTGGTGAACTAAAAAAAAAAGAAAGAAATGCATTACCAGTTTCAGAGGAGTTTATGTTATTTGATTGTCAGGTCTTTTTTACAACTTTTTAGGAAGAAATTATAAAAAGTAGAAGCATAAATTGGTGTTTAATTGTTTATGGAAGATATTTAGGTTATAAATTACTTGCAAACACTTCTCAGGAGAAAACTTGGTAGCAATTCATTAGACCCATGCTTGGCAGTATCTTAGTAATCATGCACCTGAAAATGGACATCAAACAAACGTTCATAGGAAGTGATTTGTGTTTTTTCCTACTGTTTTAGTATTACTGAATATTAGTTCCTAAGATAAGCATCATATTGTAAAAGATATTGTCGTTCTTCGAACTAGCTATTCTTGGCCCCAAGAGTAATTTTGTAAATGACTGAAAAATGCAAATGCTATTAAAGAGACTAAACATATGGAAATAACAACTTTGAACTGGTACAAAAACAGCCACAAGCTGAAATTTTGAATTTGTCTCTAATTTACCCAATGCTCTCTCTGGAATTTGTTTTCTGCACACATAGGTTCAATATTTTTTTTTTTTCTGACTTGGTTTCCTAATACAAAATAATATAAGGATGACACATGAAATAAAACTGAGAAAACATGTAGAATTCTTCAGAATAAAGCTAATTTATCACCTCCAGGGTTTATCACTGTGGTTAGAAACCTGCCCCCATCTTCTCAACGACTCAGCATAAAATGGAGAGAAATTTGAATACATAATATTGGGACCACTGCCGCTAACCAGCTACTGGTCTCTGCCAAATTTGCCCCACAGCAATTGTAATGTCTAAGAACACCAACCGTGTCTCAAATATCTTTGTTTTTGTATTCCCAGCAATGTCTAGCAAAGGATTAGGTAGATGGTGCATTCTCATAAAACCCTTTTCACTTGCTCAGGCTTACAGAATTCTGCTGGTCTTCATCCTGCATTCCCCTAATGGATGATCTCACCCCTTCTTCTTAACCATCATGTTTCCTTGTCACCCCCAACCCCTAGAATGGGGGTTGACCAACTAAGGCCTGCAAGGCAAGTCCGCTCTGCTGCCTGCTTTTGTAAATCAAGTTGTCCTGGAATCCAGCTCTTCTTGCACTCATTGTCAACGACTACTTTTGTGCTACAAAGGCAAAGGAGCTCTGACAAGAACTGTATAGCCCTCAAAGCCTTAAGCATTTGCTCTCTGGCTCTTTACAGGGCACATTTGCATTAGAACATGGAACCTCAATGCTTTTGTACTGAGGAACACCTCTCTGCTCCTCATCTGAGTGCAGCTGGGAATGTCTAAGATGGGGGCTAGCGGAAGGATGAGGAATTCCTCCTGATAAACCCTGGGCATATGTCCATAACATCCTCCAATAATCCCCTGGAAATTAGCATTTCAAGTAAAGTAGCTATACTCCTACTTCCAGGCATAAACTCCCAAAGGGCAAATCAGTGGAAAGAGTGACCCATGGTCAACCACTCAATCTACGAGGTGGTATGGGTCCCCATTTTAATGTTCGCTACTGATTATTAATCATATGATAATCGTTGTATCAACTATTCCATTTTACTGCACTTTTCTGTTACTCTGCACCAGACACTTCATATACAGTATGCAATTTAGTCCTCTCAATAACCATATGTAGTTGGCGCATTTTATAAATAACAAAACTGTAGTTCACAGAGTTAGAGGAACATGGCTAAGCATGTATAACTAGTAAAAAGCAACACTGGAATTGAGCACGGCCAGTGGGACTCTAGAGTACAGGCATGATGGTGCACGAAACTGAGGTAACTTACATTTCTGCTCCCCAAATATTCCAGAACTGGGCATTTGAGTTGAAAAAGTAAATATTGGACAGTAGCAACAGAAGAAGACATTCTTATTGCTTAGAGCAAACTTGCAAAACTTTCCAAAAAATCTTGTTTATTTTAAACGCCACGTAAATTATATTCTCGAATGTCATTTCTCTTTTGCTCAAATTAGGGGTAATACTTTCTATTTAAGCAGTTCAAATGAACTCTCTTCTGTGGCTTGGAGAAATAAAGTTGTATCTCAAAATGCTTTCTTACCATGATTTTCCCTGGATAGATGTGAGACCGAAGTTACCATTTTTCAAATATGTTGTTTGTGTTCTTAATATTTTTGGTCATATGAACACTATAAATAAACAGTGATTTACAAAAATAACATTTTCTTTTCAATTCAAGGAGAAAAAAAAAATCTAAAAGCAAAGCCTGACACATGTGGAAAGGCAAGCTCCTGATACCAAAGGTTGTTTCTGGATATAAGTGGAAAAATGTTCTAATGGGGCTTCAGGTCTTACTGAGAGGCTGATGCTGGGCTGAGCAGGGAAGCTGTTAGGAAGTAAGCATTTTCCCTTGGATGCCGGAGAGCAGAATGCAATGAAAGATACAAGGGGCTGAAACTGAGTCTATCACGTGGCATTCAAATCAGTCTCTAATATCCTCAGTAAGGTATCAGCCAGACTCCTCAGAGCATACTCTGGTTCTAAAAACTGGAGGGGGGGGGGAGTAGTTTCTGGAAAAAAAATATACTTTAGAAGAAAAAGGGATTTTGTAAAATTTTGTAAAATCTGAGCAAAAAATGAAATGATCAAAAGAGAAAGTGTGAGGTCATTAGGAATGAATCCTGCCAAACTGACTTTCTCTCCCCGCCCTTCCTTTTTTATCAATAGATTCCTTAGCTCTGGGAAAGGACATAGGTCAGAGGACAGAGGAAGGGAAAAAAAGGAAGGAAGGAGCTCTTTTGTTAATTTCCTACTAATATTTTGTTAATTGTTATTTGTCTAAAAAACCTCATTCAGGTTTTTCTTCAGGATCTTGATCGTAAAATCCAAGTTCAAGATGTGTTTTGCTTTAATACATTTCCTATCACCACTTTATTCCCACCCTCTACTGCCTCCACAAACATGCCCATGGCTCTGGCATTGCTACTTGGGTCCATTCTAATTGATACGTCAGACAAGCACGTCAATACACACACACGAATGTATGCAAACATGCTGGTCTCATGAGTCCTTTCCACTATAATCATAAGAGTCTGATGGGACACAAATTTGGGACTGAGCTCCTGGACAGCTGGATTCAGGTCCCAGTGTTGCAAGGAACTCAATGGGTGACTCTGGAAATGGCACCTTTCTCAATCTCTCCGTTTGAAAGCACTGGGTTGGGATTGAGGACGTTTCCTTTCAGCTCTGAGTATGTTGTATCATCTCTGAGTCATGGGTGCCACTTCCTATTTCTATAGTGCTAAAAGCTCATTTCTCTTCATTTTCGCCAGTGAGAATGATTGCTAGCTTTCCCCTTAGCAATCTCATTACATATTTTTACATATTTGCTGCTTATTATGTTTTCCCTCCATCACTTTTCCACATGAATGAACAGCATATATTATCTTCAGCTTCAAAAGGTTCACCTTCATTTTCCAGTATTTTCTTTTATGGCAACTTTTTGAATCCTATTTCCTAAAACCCACATAGGGTTGTGGTTAGGAGCAAAGTTCTGGATGTAGCCTGCCTGTATTTGAAGCCACCTCCTGGAGGTGCAATTTTGGACGGGTCACTTCACATGATGAGGTTTAAGTATCTTAATTACAAAATGAGTATTTTAATAGTGCCACAGTCTTAACTGTGAGACTTATAAGACAGAACACACCTTCGGCATGCACTGGGTGTCAGGCACATAACTGACACCATTTAAATGATTATCTGGGGCGTTATTATTCTTGTTTCTGATACCACTTCCTCTCCACAATGCCCCAGAAAACTGGTGCTTTCAAAAGAATCTACCCAAAGAACACTAAACAAGGCTAAAGAGAAACAGAGTCACCCACTTAGGGAATCATGGCACTTTTTAATAATTAACTACATGACTGAGGTGAATTCTATTTCTTTTTTTTTAAAAAAGATTTATTTTTTATTTGAGAGAGAGAGATAGAGATAGAGAGAGAGCACACAAGCAGGGAGAAGGGCAGAGAAAGAGAATCTTCAGGAGACTCCCCACTGAGCACAGAGCCTGACACAGGGCTTGATCTCACAACCTTGAGATGAAGATTCTGAGATCACGACCTGAGTGAAAATCAAGAGTCAGATGCTTAACGGATTGAGCCATCAAGGTGTCCCTGCGTGAATTCTATTTCTGATCATGCCCTATGCCCTTGTTTCAAGTGCCCATGCCCATGACCTCAGAAACAATTTTTCAGTGTTTCTGGCTAAGAGGTGACCCTCCCAAGTGGGCACTTGCCTTCTTGACCTGAAACAAAATCATTTAAAGAACAGAGAAAACTATAGATCTTAAAGAAGAAGAAGAAGAAGAAGAAGAAGAAGAAGAAGAAGAAGAAGAAGTCGTCAAAAGTGTGATTCCTTCTTAATTGATAGAGAAATTAGCCAGCTCCAGTGCCACCTCTGGTTGGACATTGGACTCAGCACCAAAGAAATGTGGCTACAAATCTATCTGCTTCTACCTGCTTCTTCTACCTGCTAAAAATAAAATTTTTGCCACATGCCTAATTGCATGTCACTGGCTATGTCTTCCATCACAGATCAGGAAACTGGAGATGTTACTGAACCCGGGAGTTCATTGTTTGATATAATAGCTCATAACCTCAAAATTTCAAGTTAGTCACTTCCTCCTGAGCAACCACATTTGCTAGGGCAGTCAGAGATGTAGGTTTCAGAATCTCGAGTGTAGAAAACGACACGGAACTGACACTAATATCGGGGGTTTACAGAATATGGTGAGACTGGCCATGCTTTCCTTCCAGGTCTAATTTCTGCTTTTTTTTTTCTTTTCTTCCTTGATTCCCTTCAGGATATGAGCCCATGATCCTTTATATTACTGTTCTAATCTGCCTGTTCCTGTGGTCTTTTATACATTTATCTTCTTACGCAACAACAAACTTTTTCATCCATGTGCATATTTCCTAAATACCCAAAGATCATTTTACTTGCTCTGGCCCTCCTTAGGCTGTTTCCTTTAGGGCTCTTAAGTGACTTTCATCAAACCTCAATGATTTCAACCCATTCAAGTACTGAAGTGTGCCTTCACCTGCTTGCTCCAGAGGAACAAGCCAGTTGTTCATCAACTGTTGTTGTATTAGCATCCTCTGACTCTTAACCTCTGTAGTGAAGGCTGAAGAGAGGAGCTGGCAATGATTTCCCAGCTCTCCTCCCAGAAACCCTCCCCCCTCCCACCAATAAGTGGCAGGCCTCCTCTGGGAGAATCTTCTTCTGTCTTTTGGACACGTGCAACTACCTTGTTTCATTTCATTTTCTAAAAAAAATCACATTGTTTTCTTGTGTTTTTGGCTCTGTACCTTTTATCCTTCATATTTTTACAGACATCTTTAGACTCTTCCTACTAATTGCACCTATAATTTTTTTCCTCATTGAAAATGGTATATGAACAGATATATCCTCATAAGACTTATCCTTTATTTTTAACCTTCAACTGGGGAACATGGATGCTTAAAATCATTTCATCCTAGATTTGCTAAGGGACATTACTTCTTTGTTTACTGGCTGGTTCAGAAGGACAGTACATACATGGACGTAATTATTGTGTGTTCTCCTGGTTTTAGTTTTGGAGATTCTAATTGTTCTCATCTATAAGAGGATAAAATAAAATTTTCGTTCAAATCTATCCAACTCATTTTGTCATTCTACTTGGGAGCATTTATTTTGTCTCCCTACTTTTGGGAACTCTTTATTTTGCTCCATTCCTCTGCCATTCAAAATTGGGCTGTGTCTGTTTTAGCCATTTTATTTGCATTAGTAGGTTTTTCATTCAAGCAACTGAGACATAGTCAATCCAACAGCATCTGACCATACCAACCAGTGGTACCACCACACTCTAACTGAGCATGCTGGGTTCCATGATTAAAATCCAGTGAATCCCAACTAGTGTTCAGTACATGCCTAGATAGGGCAAGGAGCAAATGGACACAGGTCTGAAGGGAGGATCCCTGCACCTGTTTAAAAAAGTGTTTTTGTTATTTCTATATTTAAATTTCCCACTTCTGTTCTTAGCTTAAATGTGTTTTGTGTGTTTTTTCCCTTTCCTCTCTCAACATGTTTATATTAAGCTTTCACAAGCATGGAAATAAAACATAAATCCTGATCATTCGAGCCAAAATACAACCATATGTGCTCTTCTCACCTACCCACTATCCTTGTATTTTATTCCTTCTCTTGCTTGGCAGATGTCTTCGTTAAAAAAAGAAGCTGACTGTATTGGAAGAGGAAAGCAAAGTATAGGCTATACCAGGGGATAACTTTTAGGAGCTATCGAGAAAGAGGGGCCACCCTACCACATATTTTCAAAGACATCAGGACTTGCTCAGTGGCAATTATTGGAGGCACATCTATTAGGCATCTGCCCAGGTGCTATTTTTACCCATTCTCCAGAGGGAAGATAAATGCTTTGTTCCCATTCATGCAGATGCCAAATAAAGGTCAGCCTGTTTCAGAAAACATATGAAGAGTGATATTTGTGTTCAGTCATTTTTCGGTAATGACTTTCTTCTTTTTCTTAAATGCTGTTGGGAAGTGGTGAGGCAGAACTTGTGTGACTGTAAAAATAGCACTTTTTTAAAAATATGGTTAGGCCAGACTATTGAAAAAGAGACCAGAATTGTGAAAACAGCTGCTTTGGAAGCTTGAAAATTTTTATTGACTCATAAAACGTTACAATGAGAAAGAACCTAAGAATTTATGGTAGAAAAGAGGAAACTGAGGCCCCAGGAAATTAAGGGGATTGCTCAAGGTCATTTAGTATCTTATTCATGGGGCTGAAGCCAGAATAAAAATCAGTCCGGTGGGTTTTCCAGTACATGCTATTGTCTCACTCTTTTCAAATGTCAATCTTTTTGTTAACCTGGCCTTATATGGGAGCAATTTTTAGCCTTCTCCACTGCTGCCTGAATCCAAAAGAATGTAGTGTGAAAAGGTCATTTTTAAATTACCAAAGCTTCCAAAACATTGGGTCAGAAGGGATCATCTAAACACTCATGCTGCTTCCAGGTAAAGCCACAGCAAACTCTCTCCACTCTGCAAAGTCCCAAAGGGAAGGAGGGCCCACAGCCAGCCCCCATAGTCTCAGTGTCATCACCTAACTTTATAGGCTATAGGCTAGAAGGGCACTGATGGGCTCCCACTAGTTCAGTGGGTCACGACTATGTCTCCAAGTCAAATCAGAAACTCCACACCCATGCATTTTGCTGTGCAGGAAAGCTGTAATCCTGCAAAGTTGTAGGTCTCAGTACTAATTTCACTTTAAAAATTTAAATTCTAACTCAAAAGAAGCAGAGTAACTCACTCTTTAAAGGAGCTTCACAATGAATGAAATGGCACAAAATGTCAATAACATGCATTAACTTAACATTAGTCAATTCATATGTTGATTTGCTGAATTTCCATACGGAGAGCTTTGTATAATAGTGGCCTAGCTGCATGGAAGGGAGAAAATGCTTTTTTTTTTTTTTTAAGATTTTATTTATTTATTTGACAGAGAGAGAGACAGCCAGTGAGAAAGGGAACACAAGCAGGGGGAGTGGGAGAGGAAGAAGCAGACTCCAAGCAGAGCAGGGAGCCTGATGCGGGGCTTGATCCTAGGACTCTGGGATCATGCCTTGAGCTGAAGGCAGATGCTTAATGACTGAGCCACCCAGGTGCCCTGAGAAAATGCTCTTAACAAACCTTCCACACCCCTCAACAGTCCTGGGAACCTGTCCATGATGAGTACCTCCGGTCAGACACTTACTGAGCACCCACTATGAAGTGGGTCCTGTGCTATGTTCTGTGGATACAGCTACAGATAGATAGAACCTTGCCCTTAGGAAGCTCAAATCCAATAGGAAAACAGACCTTTAAGAAATGTCAGGGCCTCATCTACATGGTTTCGTTGGGATTCATTTCATCATCTTCTTATTTCTGTCCATCTAGAAAGCACAATTCTCTTAGGTAGGAGATAACCTGTAAGCATTATCCAGGTCACCTCCCTGGCTTAGGTAAGAGTAAGACTTAACTACTCCTGTCATTTAAAGGAATGAGCCTCTTTCCAATAGTCTCTTTAATATGTAACTATCTTTCACATTAGGACATAGTTATATTACTTCAAGCCTAAACCCCTCATGCTATAATTCATGTTCCCTTCCCTTTTTTATTGACTCAAGGAAGATGAGCATTTAATAATTCCACTAATTTGAAGACCTTCTTAGTTTCCTGTTTTCTGGGATCCATAGGTTTGATTTAAAATTAACTATGTAGTGTGCATAATTCTCTGTGTCTGTCCTAATCCCAGAAGTCTGAAAATCGTACATAGAAGACACTCAGAAACATCTGCCAAGACAATGAGCATTTTAGTCAGGGTTTGACCAGCACTGAGTAAGACTGAGGAATGCCAAAAGATAGTATCTGTGTTTTCAAGTCAACATTCCAGAACAACAGTCTTTTTTAACAACAGTCTTCCAGGGAACCCCTTGAGAGAGTAAGAACCATGCACTGACAGACATATCTCTTTAGCTCTTCTTCCTGATCTAGGACGACACAAGTTAACCAGCACACTGCAAGTTTTCAACTTGAATGAATGAATGAATGAATAAATTAAAGAAACAGGGAGTTTCCACTCTCACTATAATGATCCTTCTTACATAAATTTTTCTTTAATATTTGAGAGAAATTGCCATGGCCTATAACTTTTTTTTTTTTTAATCAAGTCTACCTATATTCATTCTCTTTTACCTTCCTCCACATCTTTGTTAAGGCCCAACCATTCACTCTTGCATGGAATTTGCAAAAGAAGCCATTCTACCAAACTCTTCTTGAGAATGAAGAAAACATCCCTGATCATGTATAAGACCTCAAATTACACAAACATTAGTTTAAATAAAGTCAGCTCTCTGAGTACCTCAGGATAAAAGTGCTTTATAGAATTCAGATATTTCTTGGCTGTAACGTATCTAAAAGCTATACAGTCAGATCTTTATAAACTCAGATGAGGTGATGTATGCTGCAGAATTTATAGAAACGAAGCAATTTGGAAATAATATGTGCTACTGAAAACCAAAATATTGTAAATTATCTTCAGTACTAAATCAAGGAATCAGCGACTCTCAACCATTTTATCAGTAACGCTTTCTGCAGAGAATTCTATCTCTGGTGTGCTTGCAAATATAAACAGAGCTATTAAATAGTTACCACCCAAGGATATGGAAAGTAGAACACTAGAAAGTGTTAAATTCATAATGTTGCTCTATTTTTAAATTTTCATTTAAACTTTTTGTAAAGGCTTTAAAAATCTATGTTTCATTTAAGGATACCTGTGTGCTACAAAAAAAAAAAAAAAACAGCTATAATAATTTTGAGTTCGGTATTTTTGAACATCTTTTTCAAATGAAGCATTCTTTCAAATTCAAGTAATTAAGGATATAAAAGTATTTATCAAGAAATTTATTCCATTAAGCATTCTCAACGAAATCAAGTTTTTTTTTCTTTAAAAAAATTAGGAAACCAAGTATTAAAACATTTTTATGCAAGTATGTTAAGGAGAGTCCTAAAATGAAGCTAAGAAAAAATAATAGCAACACAAATTCAATTATTGTGCCAAGTAGTTACAGAAACATGCAGAAACATGGTCAGTCAAGTAAATAAATTATTCTGATTTTGCTCCTAGCTGACACAAATTACTCATTTCCTTGGACTTGATACAAGAAGGCTTCAGAGGAAAAGAAGAAATGCAATCAAAGAGAAAAAAAAAAAAAAAGCACATTACTCATCGTCTGCCAGCCTTGCAGTAACTGGGGTTTACTATCATCCCTCATCCCCCACAGCATTGCAGGAGATGTTGATGAGCCAGACTCTTACATGCTTAAATGATCTCATTCATGGACTTGATTTCTTTTTGTGGGCTCCTGCAATAGTTCTGAATGGTGGCATTGTGACTTGCAACCAATTGCAAAGTGCCTTTAGTTATTTGTTACTAATTAAGTATTGAAGATTGCAAATGACATACTTTAGAAAGCTAATTCAGGTTTATTTCTAAAATAAGCAGGGGTGATAAAAGTATTAACAACTAATAGGTCCTGGGCATCCACCAACCAGAAAAGAACTCTGCCAGAGGGATTGCCTCTGTCCTAGGTGCTGGATGGTGGGGAGGTAGACAGGACTAGAGAATGAATGTATTAGTGCAAGGGCACTGAGAAGAAGGAGGCTAAAGAAACTAAGCTTTTATCAGCCGGAGAAAAGCATCATGACATTTTAATAACCTAGTGAATCTATCTACTAGGGTGAAATAAAGGGGAATATCATCTTGGATAAGCATATTAGCCTCACCCACATATTTCCTGTTGTGTTTTCTTGAACAGGAAAGGAAGTGGGGTGACATGCTGGAAGTTACACATGATCCATGACTTTTCTTATCTGTGATCCCAAGAAGTACACCACATATAAAACATGAAGTCAGGGTTACAACTCTGCCCTTCTGCTCTCACACGCTGGGTTAGTCTGCTAGCCCTGCCATAACACAAAGCCACAGACTGGGTGACTGAACAACAGAACTTTAATTTCTTAAAGTTCTGGAGGCTAGAAGCCCGAGATCAATGGTCCTCAGGGTTGGTTTCTGGTGAGGACTCTCTTTCTGGCTTGTAGACAGCCACCTTCTCACTTTGTGCTCACATTGCTTTTCCTCTGTGAGCACCTGGAGAGAGAATGAGCTCTGACGTATCTTCCTCTTCCTATAAGATCACAATCCTATCAGATTAGGCCCCCCCATCACCTCATTTAACCTTATTTACCCCCCTAAAATCCCTAAGGCTTTACAGGAGCATTGGAGGTTAGGGTTTTAACATACAAATTTTGGGGGGATATAATTCAGTCTAGAACATACACCAAGTGAGAGAAAGAGAGAGAGAGGTCTGCCCCCACACATTTTCTACTCTGACCAATGTAAATGAAAGTGAATTCAGAATTGTGGTGGGAACAAACAACCTTTAAAAGCAGACTTCCACTGTAGAATTAATTACCTGTCCAAGTATTCATCCTGATCCAGACCTCACTGAGGCCTGGACTACCTTGGCTAAAACCACACCTAATCACTGCCATTGTGTATCCAATTTATCAACCAGAAAATACTCATTGGATAGCAAATTATATTCCCAGACCAAGGGGATAGACAAGAAGTGCAAGACCCACATGGTTTGGGGGGAGATGAGTGTATATATGAATCAACCAGTGGATAAGATCAGCTCATTTACATTTAATCAGTGTGAATCAGAGTCTTCATGACAGCCACGTGGAATTTGCACAGGTAGAACACCACCCTACAAATACTACTACGATGATCACTCTCTCATGCCTCTCCACCACTGTCTCTATGGAAACAAGGATATTCTCCATCACAAAAGCATGACCCAAAGCAGACTGCGCCTGCCCTGGTAGCTTTGGTGCAGGGAGGAATGACTTAAGTAAAGCTGTTTCTTCTTCATTGTAACCAGTTCCAATTGCACTCAAGAGCCCCATTCATATTGAACTGTTATGAACATTTGGTCAACTGGATGCTTAGATAAAAAATACAAAATAGTGACCACAGAGGAAAAGGTAAATTAGTGGAAAATCACATGATGTTTTAACTCTAGGAATAGAGGGGTGCAGCAGAGAAGTAAAGCCTCCCCAAATAGAAACAAAGATTACAAGTGAATTAAGAGAGTATATGAGAGGACGCTGAAATAGAATTCTGGGTGGGATACACAAACACAAAATTCTTCATTCAAAAAATGGGAAGATCAAGGTCAGTATGACATATAGAAAGAGTATGAAACTTTGGAAGTACAATATAGAAGTACTTACTTGTTTTATGGCCTTAGCGCTCTGAGCCTCAGTTTACTTGTCTTTAAACAGGTATGAGGCTATTGGTTTCACTGGTAAATTGCAAGAATTAAGTAAACACACCCAAACACAGGCACATATAGTCACAGAATGTCCGTTACAGTGCCTAGTAACACACAGTAAAAATACTCATAAGTATCTGCTGAAGGAACAGACTAACCATATAATTAGTAGTTATACTTCTGATGCAAACTTTCAGCTGTTACCACCAGCAACAATAATGGCAATGCCATTTTCAGTAAGGCATAGAAATATTAGACTCCTTTCCAAGCCTTTGTGGAGACAGATGAGTAGCAGCCATTTAGTTTAATATAAAATTATTGTCAGAACTACCCTATAATTTGCCTCCTGCAAATGTCCAGATGCCACTACATTGGACCCAAGGTCACTATGGTGGAGCTGACCATCTCATAGTGGATTGTCTTGTTCCTATTAGAGCTGACCCAGAGCCAGATGTTTCCATGGAGGCTACTGCAGGCCTTACACTTTGACCAATTTTTAGTATGAAATGTGTCCCCAAATGATGGGCCAGAGGGCAATCAAAGCAGTTATCCTTGCTGAATTCTGTTTCCAGCAGTTCCGCAAGATTATACTTCCTTCTTCTGGGAAAGTTTTCTGCCAGCTTATCAGAATAGTGTCTCTCTGGTTGAGCACAATAGCATTTGTGTTGTAGAGTTCAGGCAGTAGGCCAGTGCCCCCACCTTGGATGCTGTTCAAACAAGAATCATCTCTTCCTTTAAGGATGGTTTGAAAAATAGGGTTTTTTTTTTCCCTTGAATATGTTTTGAGTTGGTATTAATTCTACAAAGTGAACAGGCAGCTAAAGTCTTTGAAGTTGCTAAATATACTTTGAGAGCAAAAAATAATTTTTATAACATGACTAATGTTCAGTTTGTATTTCACTTAAATTGTTGTCAATAGTTGCAAAGCCAAATGCAAAAAGCAATAAAATATATCAAATCATGTGAACAAAATTAAAAGTTTCTTGTAGGAGTTGTAGAATTTAACGTAACAGAGCTCTGTTCCAGGTATGAGATGTCAAGCTCTGGGCCATGAGCCCCAGAGACTCCACTCTGATGCTCCTGTCACCCCTCTTTTCCATCAGATGAGGACTCCTTAGAGTCAAGAGGATGTCCTCCATACAAAGTCTGGGCCTCCCCTCATGATGTTCTGGGTACTTGTGAACCAGGAATTTCCTTCCAAATGGCCCTGAGCCTGCTTCCAGGACCAGCACGGGCCTCTGTGTATATCTCTGTTCCAAGAAGTGGCAGCAGACAGGGAGTGTGGACAAGGTAGAGATCTAAAAGCCAGGATGTACGCGGGGTGCACTAAGACCCCTGGCGGTATGGGAAGATGGGTCTTGGGGTGGGGACAGAAAGGGAGATGACCAAAAGATTGGCTGCACACCAGGAGTTAGGAACTGGTTGTCTGGTACCACCATGAGCCAGGACAAAACACCAAGGCACCAGAGAATTTTAAAATTTGTTCTTCCAGGACCTGATAAAGGTATATTCATCAAGGTGAAGAAGTAGAAAATATTTCATTTGGCAGTTTGCTAGCTTGGTTTACAACTTTTGCATATTTAGACATCATGGAATGTGGCCACCAATTGTATACTTGCCCCAGGACCCATACATGTGAGGGTCTATTGAAATTAACTTTTAAAAATTACAGGCATATAAATGAGAGAGTAATTGGATTAAGTTCTGTTAATTTTTTTTAGCAAAACTCAAAATACAGCTAATAATCCACCACAAGAAACAATATGTTTCCGAGGTTTTTTGTTTTTTTGTTTTTTTTTAAGAGTTTATTTATTTACTTGAGAGAGAGAGCGAGCAAGTGAACAGTCGGGGCAGGAGCAGAGGGAAAGGAACAAGCAGACTGTCCCTAGTGTGGAGCCTGAGGTGGGGCTCAATCTCACAACCATGAGATGACCTGAGCCCAAATCAAGAGTCAGACACTTAACCGACTGAGCCATCCAGGTGCCCCTCTTTTTGTTTTTAATGAAAAATTATAAACGTCTACAAAAGTAGAAGTGTGAGAAACTTTCATATGCTCCATATACAACTTAATTATAACTGACTCAAGGACAGTGAGGCTTCATCTTTACTCCTGATCCTCCCTCCAAATACTGAAAGCAAATCGCATAATTGTCAGTTTGTATAGTTAGAATGCAAAGTACTCTTTTAAAAAATGTACCCATATATCACCACACTTAAAAACATGAACCATATCGAATGCTCAGAAAGTATACAAATCTTCCAACCAATCTCAGATTTCCCAATATTTCCTTTGTTTTCTTCTTACTGTTTCTCCAAATCACAATCCAAATAAGGTCCCCACAATGTCTCTTGAGACTCTTATTAATCTATGGGTTTTCTTATACCCTTTTGTCTTTTTTTTTTTTTTCTTTTGCAGCTTATTTGAAGAGACTGGTTTTTTTCCTGTAAAATTTCCCAGATGTTGGATTTTGCCCAACCTATTCTCATGATGTCTCCCCAAATTGGTCATTAGATCTACAGGCTTGATTAGATTCAAGTTGATTTTTTGGCAAGATGTTTTCATAGATGCTGCTGGGTATTTCTACCAGACACATAATCGAAATTCTCTCTGTGATGTTTGCAGCCAATGATAAGCACTGCCTACTCATCATTTCATGAAGAGTTGCAAAAGATATTTTAATTTATATCATTTTTTTCATTTATTAGCTGAAATATCCTATACAGAGAAACTTGCCCCCCACCCAACAGCAATTTAGTTACAGTTCTTAAAAGACAGACAGGATAAATGTTTGATTCTTTTCCGTTATTTATCAGTTTTTAAAATAATACGTTGGTTCTCTAGCATCCTCCAAAAGTTATGTTAGGGTTGTTTTATATCATGAGGGTGAAAGGACTTCAGCATAGCTGATGCATTTCAATACGCTGCAGTCATTATTCTTATTGATGCACAAATGGAGACAGTTTTGACTGGTGGAAGCCTTTTCAAATTGGACCTCGAGTCCTTTTAACAAGTGTCTCAGGATAACCATATCAACACTACCTCCAAAAATATGATTACAAAAAATAATGACATTTTCGGGTTTTTTTCTTATAATTGAATATTTTTCCATTTTTATTTTTATTTGACAAATAACATTGTATTAGTTTTAGGTGTACAACATACTGTTTTTTTTTTTTTTTTGCTTTGGGTTTTGGGTGTACATTTATGTGTTTGTCATCCTATGAATGTATAAACTTCTATGTCTGGAAGTCACTTTGAATGATTTATGTGTGTCTGTGTGTGTGTGCATGTGTGTGTGCGTAGTTTTGTCACCAACTAAATTTGTAGTTATATGTAATTGTTTGTTGTGTTTTCAATTTTTAGGAAATTTAAATCAGATATTATATTAAAATTATATTAAATATTCATATATTTCTAAAGTCAAATTCTTTAAGTTTCTTCAGCGAAATCTAGCTTCTATTCTTGTTCCATTTTCTATTCTCTCTGAATATCTATAACTATTTTTTTAAAGTTTTACTTCATCCTTCTAAATAGGTCTCTTTCCACGTATTGTACACGTACATATACACACATGTATACAATTCCCACTCACTTCTTTCTTAGATAAATTATAGCATAATAAACATCCACTTTTCTCTACCTGGTACATTTTTCTCTTTCTTCTTGTAACTTGATGATTGCGTTTATATGAAAATAGGAAAAAAATATTGATTGAAATATTGAAAATGAGGAGGAAATCTAAATGAGTATTTTGGAGAAGTAGTACAGTGGAAAGGATGGTGAACTCCATAAAACACCATATTTGCATCCAGCATTCATTTCAAATTTAACTATAGATCAATTTCTCAAATTGTTAAAGATTCATTAATCAAGCAATTTTGGAAAAGGACACACTGATATATGAATTTATTATAAAGTTTTGTCGGTTTCAGGGTGAGTTGACTTGAAAATAAAGGCCTAAAACAACATTTTGTGTCTTATACTAAATGACAGAAAAACTTGTTAGTCATGTAGAACTTATCCCAAGCAATAAGGAGACACATGTAGATTCTCAAAGACACTGAAGAATTTCAGAAAGTAGCATATATCCAAAACAATGACTGTATTTACTTTCTTCAAACACAAAGATTGAAGTAAATACTGAGTCTTTGAGAATCCTAACATTAATTAATTTTTGTAGTATACAACAGGAAGAGAATATATGTCAAGGGACAAACAAAACTGAGTTGAATCCTGGTTCAGCTGTTTAGCGGCTGTGTGACCTTTCGCAAATCATTTAACTTCATTGGGCTTTATTTCTTTTATCTATGAAATATGGATGCTAATACCTCCTCATGGAATTTAAGTGATGAGATTACATGTTTAAAGTGCCCCCAAGCCCCCAAAGGGTACAAGGTCAATACCCAGTAAATATTAGCTCATTTTCACTTTCGTGGATAATAAACAGGAAACCGCACAGATGAATGGCTAACAGCCAGGCTGCCTAAGTTCAAATCGCAGCCATGATACATTCAAGCTGTATGACAATGGGCAAATTATTTAACCCACATGGGCCTCAGTTTTGCCAACTGTAAAAGAGAGATAATTGGAATATCTCTGAAATTAGTGATGTACTATATGTTGGCTAATTGAATTTAAATTTTAAAAAAATGTCTTCAAAAAATAGGAATATCTTCCAGGAAGGGCTGCTTTAAGAATTAAATTCCATTTAATATTATGCTTCCTCCATGAGAAAGGGACATTTTTCTGTTTTGTTTCACTGCTATGTTCCCTAGAATAGACCCTGATACCTGGTAAGTTCTCTTTAAATGTTCATAAAAAACAAATGACTTAAACCTATGTATCTCATATATCCTATGCTTAAAGGGTCACTGTAGAAGTTTCAAGTGTGCAGCTTTGTTGCATTTCACATCTGAGAGTTCTCTCCTTGTGCATTTAGACTTCGTCCTTCTCCTCCCCAGGTTTTATTAAATGATGGATGTTCTCCCTGTCATTGTAACCTCCAAGGTCCTGGCCTTTCCTGAACTGGGCTTTACATGCATTGAGGCAGTAACTACAGCCTTACTACTCTGCTACTCAATTCTTTACTCATGAGAGACTGCTTAGAAAGTCTGGGTCTGCAGAATCTTGAAACCATTCAAATCTATTACAAAGACCTGTAGGGTATTTCCTGATAAGATAGCGTGTGCTTTGGTGATTGTTTCTGAAAAGGCCATAGACTTGTAAGCGTTATATGTGTCATGCATATTGGAAGTACACTAAATATATTACTACTTCACTGGGGACTCTCTTGACAATAACGTGAATTGCTGAGGGAATAGAAATCAATTCTTAGAGTATTTTCTAACATCAAAGGTGACCGCTGGGCTTCAGGAAAAGAGTTCAAAGTAAGATTGACTTGTGTGATTGAGATATTCATAAGATCAACTTGCAAAAGTAGGCCAGGCATTACTTCACTACCCAAGATGCAAGGGGATGATGAAGGCCTGAATTCAAACAGCTAGCATGCAGATAGGGGTCTTAGCGGAACTGAGCGCCCCCCATACACAACTGTTAGCAGCTTCTGAAACCCATCACGAATACTCACACCTTTAGACCTATCTTTGTGTTCTATTCTCTTAACCTAAAATGCCCTTCCTTCAGTTCTCTATTAAATCCTCCTCCACCTATACATGCTTCAGTAGTCATCTCAAATAAATCCCTTTCTGGCTCACAGAATTTTTCTTAGGTCATTTTTTTTCTTCCTTTCTTGCAGCAAAGATGTGGTTTCATCTAACATTAGTTTTTTCTTTCTTCCTTCCTTTCTTTTTTTTTCAAGTGTGACTCTTTCTTTACCATAAGCTCCTTAGGGACAGGGGAAATGACTTATTTTGTGTCCCTCCACCTTGCTTAGCACCGTTGAACCAATTTTGTCATTTTTTTGAATTGTCATACTTTGGTCTCAGTAGTTTCTGCAAAAACTTACTCATTGCGCAACAATACTATCTGAATAAAAATTTTTAAAATGGAATAAAAATAAAATAATTTAGGAATCTGAAAATTATTTAGGTAAATAGGAATAGCAAATGTCATCTACAGCAGGGGTTCAATAAATGGCACCTTAACACAGCAACGTGGCCAATCAGAAATATTTACTATTTCAACATTTACTGAGCACCTACTATATATCAGGCAAGAGCAATAAAAACTTTACAGCCTACTGAGGGAATATATCATACTGAGATCCAAAACCACTAGCAAGAAAAAAATACACTTATGTGTTTACAGTCTGTATAATAATTGAGGAAATTGCTACTTTTTAAAAACATCAGCGAGAGTGTGAATCTGGAACTGGGTTTTATTAGGTAAATACATACTGTCCAAGCCCACAGCAAAGGGGAAATCTGGGTCATTTGAGCTAAATTCAATGACTACACAGTTCAAGTAATAAATATAATTGTATTTTGGTGGTAGTCTAGATGTCCGGAAGTGCTGATTTAATCACCAGCCCAGCTGGTTTGATAACACAGTGTAAAAATATATACTAGGGGCCATAAAAGAGACACAGCACTAAAGAGAGACAACTATTGAAATTCCTTTGGAATTCTGAAATGGGAGGAGAGTGGCTACCAAGTTCTCCTTTTAATGTGATATAATTTCATTTATCACATTGGCCCAAGTTCCTCTTGCATGCAATCTCAGTCAAGAGATGATCAAGTTTAAGAAACACTGTCAGTGGGGGCACCTGGGTGGCACAGCGGTTAAGCGCCTGCCTTCGGCTCAGGGCGTGATCCCGGCGTTGTGGGATCGAGCCCCACATCAGGCTCCTCCGCTATGAGCCTGCTTCTTCCTCTCCCACTCCCCCTGCTTGTGTTCCCTCTCTCGCTGGCTGTCTCTCTCTCTGTCAAATAAATAAATAAAATCTTTAAAAAAGAAAAAAAAAGAAACACTGTCAGTGGCAGAATGTTTAAACTTATGATCAAGGCTGAAATTTAATGAAATACAGTTGCTTCTAATATCATTTGAATCTTTGTTTTCTATCATTGATCATAAATTACAAAATGAATTAACGAGGGAACAGACAGGATTTTACTGGACACCAGAATTCCGGTGTTCTAAATTGGATTCACCTTACCATGTGACCATGAACAAGTGACTTCATTTTTTGTAAGGTTCAATAGTGATATTTATTAAGATTATGATATCACAATAATGTTTTGCTTACCATGCCAAAGGTTAGAGTGAAAACTGAATGACATAATGTAAGGAACAGTTTTGGAAACACGGCAAAATAAAAGAAGTGTTAAATATGATCATTTTTATGGCCATGTTGTTATCAATAATAATAGAAGTGCTTATTATAAGACACAACAGCTTGAAATGTTATCGGGACTAAATATGGCAAAAGAAACTCATCTTTGTGTTTTGTGAAAATATATCCCGTCACTTGCTGCCCCAAATGACAGGTGAAATGTGGTCAGGGGAACCTTAGGTCAGGGGAAATGTGCAAAAATTTCTGAAACACAGTTTAATGAAAACCACAACGCATTTCTTTTGTCAGGAGCCCATAGCTTCAGCACAGCTAATTCTCTGCTTTATTCTTGGGGAAACATTCCTACAAGCTCCAGGCTGTTCGTTAACAGCAGATATAGACATTTATAAAGAAGAGCCATCTTGACTGAATAATTCTTCACAAATTACACAAAGGATCCCAAAGAATAGTTCCAAGTATTTACAACCAGCATTCGGAGACACACTCTGTGGGGATACCATTCATTAAAGGGACTGTCTATAGACCGAAAAGGTAATCAGAAAATGATCCCTCCTCCTCAGACCGCTGTGTTGCATTTGCCCCATACGCCACCATAGAAACACTCGTATAAATGTTATCTGAGGGTCATAAAACACTCTCTGAGAGTAAACTTTACCCTATGGGAAGTAAACTTTTAATGCACCAAATTCCATTTAGTGCCCTGCAGACAGGAATTCTGCAAAGAATATTATGAAAAAAGGCAACTCATCTTTTATAGGTGAGTACTCTATCATAGAAGCCCAGGAATGGGAAATTGGGTCTTCATCCTCCCAGGCCATCATGGTTTATAACTCTAAGAATGATGGCTATTATCAAAATTTTAAAAGATTCACAGGAATGGCCATTCTACAACCTCTCTTGGAAGCAAATTTCTATCATAAACACACTATCTTTAAAATTCTTCCATGTTTAACCTAAGTGTTTCATAGTACAATGCTGGCTGCTCCTTTCTGTTTCAGTGAAGATATTCATTCATTCTTATATTCATTCATTCATTCATTCATTCATTCTTCAACCAACATATATTTATTGAATGTGTATATGGCAAAGGTTATTGGTTGTGGAATAAGAAAAGTATGGGTAATGAGAAAAGTTCTCAACACCCTAGGCAACAACAACCTTAATCTTTTTATTTAGATCATTATTAAGAGCAGTGTATGGAAACAGACGCCAACTTGCAGAAAATATGGAGAACAGAGGAACATGTTAAACTGCCCCAAGAACAGCAAACAACAAATTTAAACTGAGAAATTCTGTAGGCCAAATTCTCTAGGTTCTTCAATAGCTATTTGAAAGAAAAACAAGTGATAGAAGGTAATCTATTTGTTAAACCTAAAATACATAACCAGTTTTATAACAGCCAAGGCTAAACTAAAGTGTCTGGGGATGTGCCTTAAGTGATAACACTATTAAAAACACAAGGAGGTTATTGCTATAAAGGCAGCATATTAGTTACTTATTGGGGGAAGATGAAGGTTGAGCAAGGGAAGAGGTCCCCAGGGGCATCCTGGGTGGCTGACGGAATTTTCTTTCTTGACTTGATGCTGGTTACAAGAGTATCCACCTCAGAATAATTCATCAAGCCAGTTATTTTGTGTGTGTGTGTGTGTGTGTGTGTGGTTTTCTATACCTGTGTTTTGTTTTGTTTTTCAAGAAGCATTTATTAACATGGAATAACTTCTATACATCGCTAGTGAGAATGCAAAATGGCGCAGCTACTTTGAAAAAGTTTGGCAGTTTCTTACAAAGTTAAACGTACGCTTCCTACATGACTCTGTAATCCCATTCCTAGTTATCTACCCAAGAGAAATGAAAATGCTGAAACTAGAGCATGAGAGTCGCAAGTTTATAGCAATGTTATACTCACCCCAAACTGGAAGAAACCCATGAGTAGCTGAATGAATAAACAAATAGGTACTTTTATACAATGGAATATTACTGAACAATAAAAGGGAATGGACTACTGACACATGCAACCACAAGGATGCATATCAAAAGACACACTGAGTGAAAGAAACCAGACACAGAAAGTGAAATACTTTCTAACTTCAGTTATATGATTTTCCAAAAAAGGCAAAACAATAGGGAGAGAAATCAGATCAGTCATTGCCAGGGGCTTAAAATATGGAGTTAGAACTGACAACAAAGGGAAATCAGGGAACTTTTCAGGGACAGGAAAATATTCTATATTTTGATTTGGTTACACGACGGTATATGTTTGTCAAAACTGAACAAACTGTACACCTAAAAAATGGATTATCTGCAGATCTGACCAAAAAGTATTTATTGAGAGTAAGAATGAATTTAGTTTCCAATTTTAAAATAAAATGGATTCTATATCCTGTGTTTATTTTCTTACAAGAAAACAGTATGTTGGGGGTGGGGATAGGAACACAATAAGAGTATAATGGGTAATTTTCAAAAATGTTTAGAAGGAAACTAAATCACTGTTTTTGTTTTGTTGTTTGTTTTTTGTTTTTACTGATGGCTGTTTCTTCAGAGAAATTGTTTAAAAGTGAAACCAATTCTGGATGTCATAAAGTTCTCTCTGTTCAGGCTTTTTCCCAAACCAGTTCAAATAAATCCTAAAGCAGACAACATCAGAGCCAAGAGCAATAATGGTTATGTCCACTGCAGAGGATCGTAGCTTCTTTTTGCCAGTCGAGTTCCTCGGTATTCAATTTTGGCTGTCCTCAACAGAAATGTTTCATCTGGGCTTGGCACTTTTCTAATCTCGACTACTCCAGAGTCAAGTAACCAAAACAGACATGGCGAAAGCCCAACTCCACAGAGCTTCACCGTGATCGCAGTGTGGAGAGTAAGACGGTTCTCTTCACGCCCCCAGCACAAAAGCCTGGTTGTTAGAACTTCAAGAAGGCCTGGTTACAACAGTCTAATTATAACTTCACTCACGTTATGCACTTCGGTTTAAATACAATGCCTTTAAAAAACTGTAAGAAGCATTTTAAAACTATAAGCAATTCAACTCCTTTATTTTACAATTGAGCAAACTGAGATCTAAAAAGGTGGAATTACTTAACTGAAGTTATTAAGCTAGTTAGAAGTAGAGCTAGAACCAGGTCCTAGGAAGCCCCGTTTAATAGGATGGTGCTCTTTGGAATAAAATCGGAACTATACTCTGTGTTAATACTGTTTTCTCTACCAGGGATATATAATGCCAATATAACATCTGTGTTTTCTATTCAACAACATGACTCTGTTAAGAATTTAGGAAACTTATGACAATGTCATCAAGTCTTATGCAGAACCAGAAATACAAAGGAACTAAGGAATGTTTAGCATTAAGTTATCCGTTGCTCGGGGAGCTGAAAATGGCGTCCTTTTTTTTCCCCCCTATTCCCTTATAGTTGGTTTTAGCCTCCCTCTGCTTTGCTTACGCAAGCGCTTATACCTAGATCACTAAGATATAAACTTCTGACATCAAAACGTGAACCATATTATGTGAACCAGGCATTTAAGAAGATGCTATTTAAAATCTTTTCTTCCAGCTGTGTGATTTGAAGAAAATTTATCATTTCACCAATGTTCCTCTGCCATTTTAAACCTCTGTTATATTTTCTCAAAGGAGATGAGAGACCTCCATTTTTAGGAAAAGTCTCAGCCAGAAATATTGCTGACAGTGTGGAAATAATCAATTCCAAATCAATCGAAAATTGCCCTCTCTATTCATCAGGAGGAACAAGGCGCTCAGGAGAGCCAGCCCTCGTGACAGGTTAAAGTTGACCAAGGTCTGAGACGGGAACAAATGCAGAAGAGGAGCAGAAGGGCTCTGGGCTGCTGATCGTCCAAGGGTCAGTTGACAGCTTTTTTCTCATCTTGTTTTGCTTTACTCCTCCAAAAGATGTAGAGAAAATGTTCTTCTAATGTGCCCAACAGACACAGAGGCAGAAAGGAAGACGTGGGTAGAACATTTAAGGGCATATTATCCTCTTCAACACACACTTCTATGCAGGTGCCTACAGCTTCCAAATGGGCAGCAGAAAATGAAGCCTAGGCTTCCATAAAGTCTCTGAGAGCCGATAATGTGAACAGAAACCAGTGACCGAGTTAAGCGGTAAAACCATCTCCATTTACGTCTCCTTGAAGTTCAGCATGCAGCGGACTGCACTTAAGCTTAGCAATCAACTGTGATAGGAGAAATCTCAGTTACAGTAAGCAAAGAAATAGCTTCAAGGCAGCAGATAACTGTGCAGGGAGAGAAGGTCAAAACAGGTGCAGAGTAATCCCGGAGGTAGAGGGGGAAAACCTGGATTCCATTTGGGTGATTTTTAATTATCCTTGTCTATTATGGGTGACAAAGCTTAATTGTTCCCTTTACTTAAATTTACACTGCATGGTGTAAATACACACACACGCATGTGCACGCGTACGTGCACACACATACATATGGGGAACATTTCAAGGCTGCAGAGAAACACTAATTGATTCCTGATGATGCTTGGGGTGTGACATGGTTCACTAATAGTAGTTTACAAAATAGGTCTTCTGGGTGGTGAGTCTACCAGGTTGATTCTAATTTAAAGCTTCAGACATACAGTAGCAAAGAGATGTCATATGATAAACGTGTTTTATTATTGCTAGTAGCACTATACAGTTAGTGCTAATTTCATCTGGCTTGATTCATGCCTTTGTGTGATAACATACCATTAATAAATATGAAGTCTGTCCTGAATTTGGACAAAAGTTCCCTTTATTTACAGCTAAGCTATAAATGTGGGGTTTTTAGTTCATGTATGTACGTAAGTCTTCTCTATCTGGGGTCTACGTCTTCTGAGGATACATACTGTGTTCTATCTTACTGTACACACAATAAAAATGTTTGATTGTCTGATAAGAACAGCAGGTTTTGGCAATAATCTACACATTGACTGGATTGTTCCCAAAGGAATCCACTCAAATACAGGCGCAAATCATGCATAGTTCGCATTAAATCAGTAGTCTGTATTGCTTATTTCTTCACAAATCTGGTTCTTCTTAATCATTGTTTAGGTTTTTTTAGATTTTATTTATTTATTTGATAGAAAGAGAGAAAGAACACAAGCAGGGGGGAATAGCAAGCAGAGGTAGAAGCAGCACCCCCCAGCCCCAGCAGGGAGCCTGATGCGGGACTCGATCCCAGGACCCTGAGATCATGACCTGAGCCAAAGGCAGATGCTTAACCAACTGAGCCACCCAGGGTCCCCACTTCTTAATCGTTGTTATTCTACGTCACCAGAGCCCACCTAGTTGGAGAGAGTGTTCCTGAAGAGTGCTTGTCTAGGTGAATCTAACCAATGCACAAACCACCTCATTCGTCCAAGGTAAGGACGCTGGGGGTGCCAACGCTAATCTTTACATAGGAGGGAAGGCAGTGACATAGCCACACTCACACCATTAACCTTGGCTGGCTAGACAAGCACAGTTCAAATGAACAGTTAAAGGAGGGTCAAGACAGTTACAGAATCATAGAAGGGCGGGCACAAAGCTATTCCCACATAAAATATGCCCAGCCATGTATACCACTCAGAGAACAGGTTAGACCATCATTATGACATCTGGAAAGCATCTTTAATTTGTATCACCAAATATCAAGACAAAGAAGCCCTAATGATACTACTGCCTGCCTCTCAGTACCACCCTATTGAAATGCTCCTTCATGTATGCAGAAGGCTTAATTTGGCAGGATCTCTTCTCTTCTCTGTATTTCAATGAATGGTCTGAATCAAGCTTGCTATGACTGCTTGAATCACCCTCAGAGCAGGCAATTTCTGATTTATGAGCTTAGAGCTGATTATATAATCTCTGGTCACATCTCTCTCTCTCTCTCTCTCTCTTTTTTATTGCCCAAATTTTGGACCACTGCTAATCATTACACCCTAATCAGAGGTCAAGAGGAAAGGGGGGGTTATAAATGAAGGTTTGGTGGTGACATAAAAGAGAACTACTCATTCAAGCATTTTTATAGATTTTTATCACCTAAGTGATCCCATTACTCATTACCACAGATAATCAACAATGTTCAGGTTTGCCTGGTGCCGTTAAGCCGCCAGGCCTATCACCTCACTGAAACGGCATAAAATCAAGCCTTGGACTAATTACCTTGCAGCGCTCATTCTGACATCTGAACTCTACTTCACACATATACCTAATTGTCCCCACTTCTAACTTCGTTATCCACTTTCCCCCCCAAAGCCTCACCTCATCCCTGAATCTGAGACTCCAGAATCTCCTTCACCACTGTTTAGATGCCTGCATGGAGACAACGCCATCAACTACACCAGGAAAATACTTCTCGCAGCTCCACCCACGCCTCAGCATCTCATGCCTCTGTGCTCCAGGTTCATCAGACAGTTATCAGAAAGATGCAACACGTGTCTACCTAGAGGCTCCTGTGAACTAGCAGTCTAGTACCTGACTTGAGAATCGAAAGTCCTAGGTTCTATTTACTCATTATCATTTAGACATGAAACCAGCATTCCTATGTCATGTACTGTGACATTCAGAAATGCCTTAACTTTGTAGACGTAAGTGACCTTGCAGAAGTAGGAATACTTCTATGAATTGATCCTAGTCTGCACCATTTTGGACGATTGTCTATTATATCCTCCAGGGCCATCTAAGAAGGGGCGGATTCTAGTATAAATTTGTTACCAGAGACAATGTTTCTCTCCCTGAGGGGTAGTAGCCTTTGTCTAGGAATAACAATTACATAGGCTCTTGTACTTTCCTTTTAATCCTGGCTGCCAGGAATCTTAGAACTATGTCACATGCTCACTCTCAGAAAACACGGCAGGCCATGTAAGTACGATTACTTTCCACACTACCCTTTTGTGGTTTTTATTTTCTATTTTCATTTTATTAGTTGTATTGTAAAGCTACGTTTTATTGTAAGCCACTACACATCCTTTGAAAAGGTGGGTTACTAGCATTATTTTTCACAGCAACTCATTCCGTAAACAATACTCAAAGTAAGCCTACATCTCAGGGAGCATCATGTACAAAATAAACTCGTTGGCCCAGGGAAATGTAGGAAATTGTGAATATAAAAGTTTTAAATTCAATACAAGTATTTGGAATATGGAAATTATTTATGTGAGCATTTAGAGGCGGACCATGTCCAAGGGTGAGGATCTATACAGATGTTCTATAATACGGAGAATTTTACAAAGACTTAAATTACAGTAACAGGATTGTTTAAATAAACAGAACTAGGCATATCTTACAAACCGAAGTTTAAAATGTGAAAGGCCATCAAAAATGGTGTAGTGGGCCTACTTAAATTATTGTGTATCTATCTTCCTTTAAAAGTTTTTATTTAAATTCCAGTTAATTAGCATCCAGTGTAATATTAGTCTCAGGTGTACAGTACAGTGATCCCACTTCCATACATCACCCTGTGCTCATCACAACAAGTGCCCTCCTTAATCCCCATCACTTATTTCTCCCATCCTCCCCCCACTCACCTCCCCTCTGCTAACCATCAGTTTGTTCTCCACAGTTAAGGGTCTGTTTCTTGGTTCGCCTCTTTCTCTCACTCTTTTTTTCCCCCTTTGCTCACTTGTTTTGTTTCTTTTTGTTTCTTTTCTATTTAAATTTTACTGAATTAACATACAGTGAAATATTGGTTTTTGGAGTAGAATTCAGTAATTCATCACTTACAAATAACACCCAGTGCTCATCACAAAAAGTGCCCTCCTTAATACCCATCACCCATCTAGCCTATCCCCAACCCAGCTCCCTCTACCAACACTTAGTTTGTTCTCTAGTATTAAGAGACTCCAGTGGTTTATTTCCCTCTCTCCCTTTGTGTAATTATCTTATGATATATGCTCTTTCTTCCACCTTTGCTGATTTACATTAGCTGTCTGGCTATAACTGGACTTGAACTCTTCAGTTTCAATGAAGCTTTACATAAGGAAACTGATTATAGCAGGGGAAATGCAGTATGTAAAACCAACCACTATTTGTTCTACATATAATTATCTTCTCTTTCAGTCTAGGATATAGCCTTGGCTCTTGTGCAACTCAACTCTGTATGGGTGTCATTTGATTTATAGCAGATGACCTGGCATCGTATGAAAGTAATTTACTGTACCATGTGTCTCACGCCCTGTAAATCAATAGCTTAATACAGAGACATCTTAAATACATAGTGCAAAGATGGGGTGATCTACTTCTTCCTTTCCTAGATCATTAAAATGGCAAGTATTACAAAGCAGTTCTTGTTTTAGAGCTGCTTCAAAACTGGGGGGGGGGGGGTCCCTATCATTTCAAGTTGGGAGACATAGAGTGAGAGTTGCCATCAAACCAAATGAAAAATTGAGCACAAGGTTGTATAAGTAATAGCCTGGGAGGGGTGGGACACACATTTGTTTAAGTATCGATTGGTGCGTTTCTACAGCACCTGTGTACTATCATGTGCTCAGAGAGTGGAACAGGGTGTTAAATTATGACTCTGAATGCAGGACGGTTATCTATCTTTTCTACCCTGTTCCTCCAAGAAACCTCTAAACCAAAGTCACAAGCATTCATGGTATTAGTCACAATGAGATAAATTCGGTTTCTCCCTGTAACACATCCAAAGCTTAAGCCATCATTGTAAAAGGTTCATAATGACGAAGCCATATAATCCGTTGCTGATTACGTCCAAATCCCAGTGGTAAATTAAAGACAAGATCCATATAGATTGTTCAGAAAAATTTTAGGCAACTTCTCAAACTTGATTCAGCCTGGGACAATCTCATGAGGGAGAAACAAACAAACAAAAAACCTAAAAATTAATTTCCTGATTTTGCAAATGGTGAAGTGAAATACAGAAATGAAAGTAAATTGTCCTTCTCAGAATTCCCATATCTGGTCCCAGGACTGGAATAGCACAAGTTTGTGGTTTTTTTCCATGGAACTGAAAGTAATAGGTTGAAACTTCACCTGGCCCACAGTAACTGTAACTGGAAGCTGAAAGAGTCTGACTGTGTGGGAATTAAATTTAGGAGTTACTTTTCAGAATGCTCCTTTCAAATTCAAGTTCAGTCTTTTCAAAGGAAAGAAACTCACTGATTTTGATTTTTTTTAAACTATTGGTAAATGTTTCCTCTAAGTAAGCAAGAGCTTACTGAATGATTAGATTCACATTCTCTGTCTTCCTTAAAATAGAATTATGATGACCGGGAAAATTTCATCCTCCTGGCTGGCCTTTCACAGGACATTCCAATAGGCCACACAGCCACCACATCTTCCTGGAAAAATCCCTTAGATAGCCATGAAGGAAGAAAAGACAACTAGATCCAATAAAGCCAGGAATACTCGAGGTGCAAATAGCAAGTTTCAACAAATTGGCCCAAATGCCATGTGATGGCGTGGCCAGAGGAGAAGGTCTAAGCTGTAGGTAAATTAGCTCCCCAAATTCAACAGAAGCTTTCACCATGGAAATTCAGGCACAGAAGCTATTGGTGCAGGAAGAGATGCCCCTCCTGAAGCAAGAAGCTCAGTTCAGAACATACCTGGAGAACTGCTGTTGGAGGCCTCGCATCTGAATTCGGTTGCGCTCAGACTCCAGTGTCACCTCCTGCAATCGCTTCTCACTCTGAAGACGTAAGTGTCTCTCCTCTTCCAATTCATGCATCAGCTTCTCATGCTATAAAAGGCACAAAGGGAATGACTTTTAAGGAGGTGTTTCTCAATTACTATGAGAAAAAAAATAATTAGTAATAGCTGTCAGTTACTAAGTGCTAATGTGGACTTTATATATAAATTAATTTCATCCTCATTACCACCCCACGAAGTAGGTTCTATTATTAACCTCTTATTACAGACAAGAAAACTAAGGATCAGAGGCATCTAAGTAATTTGTCATAAAACCCAGAAGGTAACAGTTTTCAATCCTGGCTGATATGTCTCTAATGCTTGCATAATTTTCACTAGACCAGGTGGCTTCTTGTGCAGATATGAAGATCTATGACCCAGTAAAACTACCAAATGTATTATAATTCGAGTAATGATGAGTAAGATCATTAGTGCCTGCTCAGAATTATTTCATCTCTTCAATCTCTAGTCTACGCTTTTAAAAGAACATAAGTGATTTTTGTACAAGGACCTGTAATTTCAACTTAATTAGGCCATGGAGCTGATGAGAATAAGGTTAAATATTTTGTTTTTATTTGTCCAGTTAGGTTTTCACAAATAAAAAATAGGCTAAACCACCCACTTTCTTTATTATCCCAGAAAACTAGCTCATTCACAAATAGGAATCAGTGTTTCAAAGGACTGGATGACCCAGAATAGATCGTTCACCAAAACTCATTCCTGGAACCAGTCAGAAACATGCAACTCGAATCCTCCTGACATTACTGACTCACCCATGCTAATGTCTATTTGTTTTGGTTTTTGTTTTGTTGCTGCTGCTATTTTTTTTTTTTTTAGCATGTCATGCTATTATGGTTATGGTTGTTACTAATGTGAGCACTTTGCATTCAGAATAGATATTCTGTGATGAAAACCAAAGAACTACTCAATGCCTGACTAGGAGGGACCCACATTCTTACACAGAAGAAGGGAAGCAGAGACTGCAGACTGCATGATGACTCTGAACCATGGATTACCCAGGATGAAATGCTATCCACTGCATGCGGCATATTCACTGGAAGTGATAGGAGAGATGGATTTTCTCCACCTCTAACTTATGGGGGAAAGGTTCTCCTGAGGATCATGAAGGAAACAGTAGACCATAATTTGGAAGTAAATCAAGATCCTCTAAAAATACTTCTATATTCCCGTGCCTATGCACCCTTGCTCATGCTCTTCCTCCTGCTTAACAAGCCCTCTGAGGTCTATTTAAAGCCTAGGGACACTGCAGGCTTGGCTTTGAGCCATCTCTCTAGAAATTCCCCACATCACTTCATTGTTCTCTCCCTTCCTTGATTTCCACAGCACCTATGCTCTTTACCATCCTATACGCTCTTCTGTTATTATTTTTCATGTGCATTTATTATGATTCTCCACCTACATAAACATCTGTTTGATATTAGGACTATGTCTAATGTGTATATGTATTTTTTGTATTTAGCATACTGGAAATATAGTTGCTTATTGATTCTGGAGCTGGCCGTTAGCTAAGTCAGGCCTGTACCTTCTGTCCCAAACTCTTTCATGGTCCATTTTTCACCCCCATACAATCAGTTACTTCTATCAGATTCAGAAAAAGTAAAATCAAAATCAAATCTTTATTCTGTCATGTTCCAGTAGCTTTAGAAAAGAAGAAAAATGTGGTTTTGAAGGAAAAACATGCTAACCAAAGTCAAATTTTTGTAGAAATAGAATGGCAAATTTTATATGACATATATTTTATTATTTATTTCATTTTAATTATTTCATTATTTATATTTTATTACATATGTTTTAAAACAATAAAAAGATAAAAATAAAATCTACTCTGTTATTACATGTAATTAACACTCATCTGTGTATAAACTCATTGGACTCGAAGGAACATGGTCAAGTCACTTTTATTACAGAATTTGGAAGACTGTGCTTTGACTCCCAAAACCAGAAAAACAAATGGTGTACATTAAATAGTTAAAAACCACAGTGTATGAAAAAGGTGAAGTTTTGCAGAGAAGATAGCATCCATTTTCCTTCACAAGTGAAGAATGTCACATAGATTCATTGTCATATTGAAGAATTCCCCAAAATCTAATAAGGGAGCACATTTTCCATATGAATAAACTTTTCTGTTCAATTTGTTAATGCCTTTTCAAATACAAAGGAAATGACACCCTTACAACACAGAGAAAGTTCCAGGGGATTCAAAGACTAATGAGGCAAAAGTTGTTTACTAAAATATATTCCCTTTAAATGATGTGCATTTCAATTAAACCATCGAAGCTTAACAATCAGCCATATCTACTTTCCAAACCTAGGGAAAAATTTTTTTTTACTCAAATTATAAAACATGGATAAAAGTAACAAAATAATATCAATGGATTGGCCAGATTTTTTTTTTTTTGTAATAGCTGTATCCTAGATATAAACTAATTTGTCCCCAAAGTAATTTTGATTTTTTCCCCACAGGTTTTCTCTATATCTTTACAGCACAGAGAGTGAAAGGGAGCGAGGGATGCGGAAGAGTTGAGTGCTATTTATACAGTGCTGCTGGGAACTGAAGAGCAGTAAGTAAAAAACAATGTCACAGAAATCTGGGCTGCAGACCTGATGAGGCCAAATTTCTGTGACATCTCTTTCTATTGAATCCCTGGGCTGGGTTGGCTTTAAGAAGCCATCTTAAGAAAGCTCTGAGAGTGTTTTTCTAAATTCACTCGGGACCACATTTGTATTTCTCCCAGTTTCATTTAGCAAGTTCACCTTTTCCCCTTCTCCTCATTGGCTTCTCCTACCATCATACACAAACTACTATACCAGGAACACAAACACTGGCTCCTGGGCTGAGTCTACATGATGTGAGACATGTGTTCACGGGACACTTCACCACCCTTCCTTTTAGGGTCATGGGCTTTCCTCTCATTCAAAAAGAGGGTTTGCATAGTTCTCTCAACAAAAGCTGGCTCTGAGTGGGTGAACTTCCAACCCTTTGTTCTTCTTTAGTTGATATCTCTACCTCTGAAATAAGTTCTACGTGAAAAATCTCGAGTTGGAGAGCACTTCACGGTTGACGGAATGTTTCCACCTTCATTGCTTCATCTAGCTCTCAGGACAACTTGGCAAAGCTGGTTGTTAACAACTTCATTTAAAGATAAAGTAAATGGTGTAAAGAGAGGGAAGGCACTTGCTCGGGGTTTCACTGTTAGAAATGACAGCCCTGGGACCAGAGCCAAGTTTTTCTGACCCCAGTCCCACCTCCCACTCCCATCTTTTTTTCTTCTTACAATAGTCAGTTCTGCTCTAACATTTATTTTGTAATCTTTTTGTCCTTTATTTTTATATTTGACATATAACATATTAGCTTCAGGTGTACAACATAATGATTCAATATTTGTATACACAAATACAAATATAATCACAAGTTATCATCTAGTTATCATCTATCATAATACATAATCACAAGTTTTTTTTTTTTATTCTCTTGTGATGAGACCATCTAAGATTTACTCACTTAGCAACTTTCAAATATGTAATAGGATGTTGTTAACTATGGTCACCGTGCTGTACATCATACTCTCATGACTTATTTTATGACTGTAAGTATGTACTTTTTGACCTCTTTCACCCCTTTTGCCCACCACCCACTGCTCCTCCATCTCTGACAACCACCAATCTGTTCTCTGAGACTCTGTTTGTTTTTTGTTGTTGCTGTTGTTTGTTTTGTTTTTACATTCCATATATAAGTGAGAGCATATGGCATTTGTCTTTCTGTGCCTGACTTATCTTACTTAGCTTAGTGCCCTCACAGACTACCCATGTTGTTGCAAATGGCAAGAATCCATTTTTTTATGCGGCTGAGTAGTATTCCAATGTGTATGAGTGTGTGTGTGTGTGTGTGTGTGTGTGTGTACCTACCACAACTTCTTCATCTATCCATCCACCCATCCTGGACACTTAGGTTGTTTCCATATCTTGGCTATTGTAAATAATGCTGCAATAAACATGGGGGTACCTATATATTATTTGAATTAATGTTTTCCTTTTCTTCAGATAAATATCCAGAAGTGGATCATATGATACTTTTATTTTTAATTTTTTCAGGACCTTCCATACAGTTTTCTATAGTGGCTGCACCAATTCACATCCCTACCAACTGTGCACAAGGGTTCCCTTTTCTTGATATCCTCACCAACACTTGTCTGTCCGTCTGTCCTCCCTCCCTCCCTCCTTCCTCTTTCTTTCTTTCCTTCTTTCTTTCTTTCTTTCTTTCTTTCTTTCTTTCTTTCTTTCTTTCTTTCTTTCTTTTTTTCTTTCTTTCTTTCCCTTTCCTTTCTTTCTTCCTTCCTTCCTTCCTCTCTCTCTCTCTCTCTCTCCTCTCTTCCTTCTTTCTAATAAAAGCCATTCTAACAGGTATGCCGTGATACCTCTTTGTGGTTCTGATTTCCATTTCTCTGATGATTGGTCATATTGAACGTTTTTTCATGTATCTGTTGGCCACCTGAAAGTCTCCTTTGGAAAAATGTCTATTCAGATCTGCCAATTTTTAAATCAGATTGCTTTGTTTTTTGTTTTTGGCTATTGTATTATAGTTCTGTATATATTTTGGATATTAACTTCTGATGGGATATATGATTTGTAAATTGTTCTCACATTCAATGCATGGCCTTTTCATTTCATTGATGATTTCCTTTGCTATGCAGAAGCTGATTTCAGTTTGATCTCACTTGTTTACTTTTGTTTTTGGAGTCAGATCCAAAAAATCATCACCAAGACCAATGTCAAGTATCTTACTGCCCAGTTTTCCTTTCAGGGGTTTTATGGTTTCAGGTCTTACATTCAAGTTTTTAAACCAATTTGAGTTAATTTTTGTGTATGGTGTAAGATAGTAGTCTAGTTTCAGTCTTTTGCATGTGGTTGTACAGTGTTCCCAACACCATTTATTGAAGAGACTGTCTTTTCCATATCATGTATTCTGGCCTCCTTTGTCATAAATTAATTGACTATATTAATGGTGGGTTTATTTCTGGGCTTTCTATTCTGTTCCATTGATTTTTGTGTTTGTTTTTTATGCCAATAAAGTACTGTTTTGATTATGATAGCTTTGTAATAGAGTGTGAAATCAGGGAGCATGATGCCTCCATCTTTGTTCTTTCTCAAGATTGTTTTGGCTTTTAGAGATCTTTTGTGATTCCATACACATTTTAGGATTTTTTTTTCTATTTCTGTGAAAAATGTCAATGGAATTTTGATAAGGATTGCACTGAATCTGTATATTGCTTTGGGTAGTATGGACGTTTTAACAGTATTAATTCTTCCAATCCATAAGCATGGGATATCTTTCCATTTATTTATGTCTTCTTCAGTTTCTTTCATTAATGTCTTACAGTTTTGAGATCCAGGTCTTCTACCTCCTTGGTTAAATTTATTACTAGTATTTTATTCTTTTTGATGCAAGACCATGAATTATTTTTGGCCCTTTTCCAGCTTCATTGCCTGGTTCCTCTTCTTGTTTCCAGTCTTCACCAGTTAACATTTCCTAGTATTCTGGCCCAGTTTTATTCTCTTCTAACTCAAAGCATCCCCCTCCCTTGGGCACATCACCTAGACTGGGGACTTAAGCCCTGAGAGCATTCCAATTCTTTTAAAGATTTTATTTATTTGAGAGAAAGCATGATAGAGAGAGAGAGACAGAGAGCACACAAGCCGGGGGGAAGGGCAGAGGGAGAGGGAGAAGCAGGCTCCTCATTGAGCAGGGAGTCTGACATGGAACTCGATCCCAGGACGTGAGATCATGACCCAAGACAAAGGCAGATGCTTAACCAACTGAGCCACCCACATGCCCTCTGAGAGCACTTCAATAGGCCTCTATGAGTGTGGCAGACCAGGAACCTGTCCCTTAGACCAAAGCTCTTGGACACGCAAATACACCTACTCACAGAGTGAGGTGGTGTTTTCAGCCCGCTATCTGTATACTGCCCTAGGGTTGGCAGTTTGTCAAGGACTATCTTTCCAATAGTTTCCCACCATATCCAGGAACACAAGCCACTTTAGCCTCGAGATCCATGAGCTCAGTGGGTCCCCTGGTGGCAGCCACAAAAACTGGGGTATCAGATGTAAACAAACCAGGGCACCAGATATACATAAAAGCTCCCCTCTGGGATATAATGCCACTGGAGACTGGCAGAGGGGGCATGAAGATGGCACCTCCCAAAAGAAAAAATAGAAAATAAAAAGATGGTAGCCCAGGCTTTAATGAGGCAGAGGGAGAGCACAGGATGGATGGCATCTGCCAGTGCCTCCATGCCCTGGAGAGAATGCCAAAAGGCACCTGCCCCTCCAATGGATGCTTGAAGATTAGCAAATCAATCTTCTTCACATATAGTTTGGGTGCCTTCCAAACTGCTATTTCTGAGCTGGGCCCTGGGGCGAGCAAGTCTGCACTTAAACATTTTAAGAGCTGTTTCTCAGTTCACGATAGCCCTTTAGGCCTCATGGATACAAGCCCTGGTGGCTCGTCTCTCAAATATTGGTCTTAAGAGTTAGAGTGACTGATATAATCTACAAACCCTTCACTTCTCAAGGAGAAGCTTCAGATTTTTGAGTTCCCTCCTGAGCTGGGGGAGGGGTTTGTGGTGAGACCACATCTCAGCTTCTCCGAACCTCTAAATGCAGTCCTTTCTCATCTGATGACAAGGAGGTGTGCAGCGAGTGTACAGAGAGAAGTTTCCCATATGCAGTTGTAGATTTAGTGTGTCTGTTGGAGGAGATGAGCTTAGGATCTTCCTGCATCACCATGTGGACTGCCTCCTAACACTTATTTTAAGAGCATAATTTGTTTTAAGGCAATGGCTGTGTTTGGGGCCAATTTGAGTGTGACCCAAATCTCACACTTTCTTATGCCTGATTTCAGTCACGAGAAACACGAAGTGAACACAGAAAACTGCACCCCACTGAAACTAAGGTAAAAATACACAAATCACACCCATTTAAGATTGATGGGCCAGTGCCCTCAGTTACTGTGCCTGTTAAGAGCTACCCCACCCACATCTGGTGGCACAACTTGCCCTCTGATTTCAGGCAGCTTTCCTTTCGTCACTTGACAATAACTCACAAGGTGCAGCCCTTCCACTGACCCCTTCCACAAGCAAACTGCCTGTCTTTTTCAAGGTGAAGTGCCATATTTATTGTATTATTTATTTCTTAACCATTTAACACAAGTAAAACTTAGCTGTCATTTTTATTAGGTTCCTGGGTTTTTTTTTTAAATGTGTCACTGATCAAGTTTCTGAGTCTTGTGCCCCTACTTCCATTTTTCCCACAAGCCCTGTGCAATGATTTTTCAGATGCAGTGGTTGCATTATAGCGGTGCTGACTGTACATGTCAGTGGAAAAAAAGAAATCTGAATTAAGAGTCAAGTTTCCAGGTCCTTTTCCTATTTGCGCACAAGCAAAGAGTTGGGCCTTTGACAAAATAATCAAACACACAAACAAAAAAAAGAAAGGTGTATTATGTCCAAGTCGCTGTTCTACCAAATGATCTTGTCTCTATGACAGGGCCTTAACACAGACCTTAAACTTCCTCAAAGTTCATTACTATCCTCTGATTAAACCTCTGGGGATGAAAACTCCACAATTTCCCTAGGTAATCCATTTAGTTTTCTTAAACTTCTCTCCTGATAATTTCCTAAGACTTACTTAGATTGTTTCAAGTATCCAAAAGCCATTTTTATCTGCATGTTCTCAGAAAATGGAGAAAAACCTATATATTCCAATAAATATAAAAAAGAGCTTGGAAAAAGAGCTATGTATATACCACGTGGATTTATTCATTCCACTCAGACCACAAATGCTTACTGAGCAGCTACTATGTGCCAGACACTGGACCAGAGCAGGAGACCAGCAAGGAGTCAAATAGACATGGTTCCTGACAGTAGCCAACTTACACACAGTGAAGAGGGAAGGTGCCAAATGAATTATCATACAGATAAATGTATCAGTATAAACTGATGGATAATGAAGGATTTGCTGAAAGATAATAGCAAGAGGAACTAATTTTGTTTGGTCGTTTAAGGGAAGGCTTCTCTGAGGAATTAACGTTCAAAATGAGACCTCTGTGATGACTGGGAGTCACCAGGTGAAGAGAAGGGACCAGCACTCTAGGTGGAGTGATTAGCAAATGGGAAGTTCTTGAGTCACAGGAAGAAAGAAGAGCAGCCCAGTGTGCCTGGAGCCTGGTGAACAAGGGGACGGGAGCGGCATATGATACAGGTAGAAAGAGAAAGACACAGGCCATGGGGGAGCATGAGGGTCATATTAAGGATGTACAATTGCATCCTGAGTAAAACAGCAACTCATTGCGAAGGTTTAATCAAGGGAGTGATAAGATCTGGTAAAGATTTTGCAAAGATCATTGACCAGAGAAAGAAATGAATTAAGAGTCTAAATAACAGAATGGGAAAATATTTAAATAGAGAATGGTGAATGCTACCAGCTTCTGGTTTAGATTTCATCTGCTACTCAAGTGGTTTTGGACAAGCCACTTAAAGCTTAACTGTTTTAAGCTAGTTTCCTCTGTATATCAGGGAGAGTAAAACTGCCCAAGCCAATTTTACAGGATCACTGTGAGGAATGAGCAAAATAATGTATGGTAAAGCACTACAAAGACTTGAAAGTACCAAATAAAAATAAGACATGGATAACTGGAATTATATAACTTATATCATCTAATGTAGTTCAGTTACTTTTGATAAATTCTACAAGAAATTTAGATTTTAATAATCATTACATATTAAATAAACATTATAGTTACAGATTTCTTTTAAAAATCTCAAAAATGTGCATTTGGGTAGATCAAACTTTAATACATTTTAATGTAAGAGCTGAAAGATTAATCACAGATATCATCTAGAATGCAGATAACACTGTATTAGACACCCCTAAAAAACATTATTTTTTAAATCTTACCCTCTCGTCTGATTTTAAACAGATGGCTTGATCTGTAGGGTGCCAAAACTCCAGGGGTTAATACTAAGATATTAACACTGAATTTCAAATACAGAAAGTCAATAAATATTTCTATCCTAGGTCTAATTATGTTTGGTGAGTCTAGCTACATCAGTATACCACTGGCAAAGTCAGTTACATAAAATTCAAAGAATTTGGAAAAGAAAGAAGAATTTTGTTTACTTGCTGTGAAAGTTCTAGTGCCACTATGCATGGTCATGTGTCAAGTGAAACATCTGCTCTAACAAGAGAGGTGCCTCCCACATATGCTCTAAGCATCTGTGTAAGTCCTGCTTAGCAAGTGACAGGGGGCATCAACTCATCCAGAGGTATTCTACACCGACTTGATGTAAAAGAGAGACACAATAATATACAGTAAGGTGTTCACTCTACATGTCCATTTCAAAAGATTTCCCCAAATGTGTCCAAGTTATAATGCTCTTCTTAAATATTTTACGAGCCAAGAACCCTGTGAAAAAATACTAATACTCTTAGATAATAAAAGGATCTAAAAGTTAGTCAGAAATGAACAGAGGCCATTAAAGAAGGTCATGGGGACTTAATGATATTCCTGGGTATTGATGAAAAAAATATATGAACTCATTCAAGAAATGTGGAATCTGGCAAACAAGCCACCATGGAGGTTTTTAAATTAGACTATTAGAAAAGATAAGTACATTTGATTTAGTGATACAAACATAAAGCATGGTATTAAGACTCAATAGTCAATTCAGAACTTGAAGATCTGCTTAGATTTGCTTATTAGTTGGTGTCCAGACAGCTACAGATACTGCCATGTGTTCACCAATCAACATCTAATATATACTGAAACATTTTAAGATTATTCAGAGACCCAGAATAACCATTCTAACTCTCTTGCTACCTATTGAGAATCTAAAATTGGCAAGTGATTTTTTTTTCTTCAGAGGTCCATAAACCAAACACACATCAGCAACAAAATTAAACTGTTATGTTTTCATGCAAACTAGTTTTTAATGGAAAAACTATATTAACCAATTGATGTCAAACCAGTGTAAAATGGGATCGAAATTAAGCTATAGTTATCACATCTAACTGTAGTCTCATTTTTGCTTTTTACACAAATTGCAATATATTTTCCCCGTAAGGCTCCCTGAATTCAATATCCCCATTAGTTATGAAAGATTCAGTTATCCCAGAAGCAGAAAAACAGATAAGGAACCTAAGAATTGATTTTTTTTTAGAGCCCACACTGTTGGCTGTAACAGAAGAATCAGAATCAGATTTTGAGACGCTGGGATAGAAGCAGCCCAATATACATCCGCAGTGCTGATAACATCTCCTAAGAGAGACAAAGCTTTTATTCTAACAAAAAAAGATAGAAAGCTTGGTTTAAAAAAAAAAGTGAGAGGAGGGAGAAAATGGTGAGTGAGAGAAATAAAAAAGAGGGTGGGGGGAGAAGGGGAAGAAATTTCAAGGGTAAAGAAGACAGATGGGCACTTAGGAGGATCTTAAAAATGTCCTCAGTGCTACACGGGAGTTCTAAAAGAGAAGTACCACAGGTGAATCACTCCATAAGATTACATTTTCTTAGGCAAAAATTATGTATATGCATATGTTCATTACTTAGCAAAGGATACAGATGTGAACTTTATGGGAGGAGTATTTTCAGGGTGGGTTGTGTAGAAAAGCATGATAAAATGAAGGCTTGGCACATCAAGATTGGTATGGATTATAAAGGCATGTTGGAACAAATTGTAAGAAATTATGGTATCCTGTATACAAAGAGAGAAAATGAAGTTGTCCTTTGCTTGTAGTCAATGATCTTTATTATTTCTCAACTAGAGCTACAAGTGAAGAATAATAGAGTAATACTGCATTCACAATATAAAGTAATGCAGTTTTGATTTTATTATCATACAGCTGAAAAAAAATTGGACAGAAAGTTATACATTGATTCATTTCCCATGTTTTTTATCACTTTAAGTGTCTTGATTTTCACCATGATGATTCCTGTGATAGAGTAAGCACAAGGCTGGTAGTCTGGGTTATTATCTTTTTGGTTCTTTTATTAACTGGCTATGTAACTGTGAGAAGTACAATTATCCTCTTTGGACCTCCTTTTAAAATGCTATGGTCCCTTTCAACTTTCACATTTTATATACCCATGAAATTAGCCATAAGCACAGTGATGGGGTTTAGGACACCTTACTCCAAAATACGGCACCCTGCCATATTGAATATCTTTTTTTTTTTTTTTTAAGATTTTATTTATTTATTCGACAGAGATAGAGACAGCCAGCGAGAGAGGGAACACAAGCAGGGGGAGTGGGAGAGGAAGAAGCAGGCTCATAGCGGAGGAGCCTGATGTGGGGCTCGATCCCAGAACGCCAGGATCACGCCCTGAGCCGAAGGCAGACGCTTAACCGCTGTGCCACCCAGGCACCCCCCATATTGAATATCTTAAGCTGAAGGAGTTAGAGAGAATGTCAGAAGCAGGAATGTCACTCTGACTTCCCCTTTTCCCTCAACAGGTCATTAAATCCTCATGTGAGAGGTGCCCTTCCTATACGAAAGAGGAAGGAAGGAGTTCTTATCACCAGAGATGGGGAATTGGGGACCAAGAAATCTATACAAACAAACCTTAGGAAACTAACCCTAATTACTTCTTCACCACTCACTACCCCTACCCCAACATCAACCCCTCCATCTTGTCAATTCTGCACAAATTGCTTCTTTGTCTAGAAGATGCAAAAGCCTCCTGCTGTGGTCACTTCTCTGAGTCTTCATTCTCTTACGAAGGCCTCCATGTCCATGTTAAAAAAAAAAAAAAAAGTATGTGTTTCTCTTATAATCTGTCTCGTATCAGTTTAATTCTTAGGCCCAGCCAGAGACCCAAAGAGGGTAGAGGAGAATTTTTTCCTCCCCTACTATAGCAAGAAAAACATAATTACAAATTATGGTACAAATTACTAATGATATGATGAGCAGGAGATGAACCATGTCTCTAAGCTGGGGAGGGTATACATATGTTGCAGATTGGTTATAGTATAGATTTCATTTGATAATGATGAAGGAGACTGCCATCCCTGGATGGAGAGTTAGGTGGGTGAAGCTGTAGATTTCAGAGGCTAAGGGCATGGTTTCTTTGGCTAGCGTAAAACAGGCAAAGAAATGTTAAAAAGAGAACACTGGGCATCACAGGATTGGGAAGAGAGGTGGTAAAACGCAGACCCCAGAGTAACTGGATTTAATCTGATTCCCAAACAATTACAGGTCTCAGTAGATCTTGAGGAGAATGACAGAATCTAAATGATGTTTGAGCAAGATAATTCTTCCTCAGGGTAGACTCCAGAAGTGAAGGACAACCGTAACAGGGACAAGTAGAAACTGCTCCTTTTTTATTACTGTCATTCATTAGCAATGGTTCCTTGAGTTGGAAAGAGCCTTTCCACAGGGTTTTCTGGCTCACTGCCTTTCTGACTTCAACAAGCTTCTCAGAAAGCCATTTTATCCCTAGCCTGTATCTGATCATTACGGGGACTGACCAAGGAGAGCAAGACATTGAGTAATAAACCAAATGAGTAGTAAGCTTGTTATCCATGGTCAACTGCCCAATTCAGACACATTCTTTCCCTTACCCCAATCATTTCCTTGAGTTTTGTTTGGTCAAGAGGTTCAATTCTCAACTTTACTTAGAAAACAGCTTCATTTACCCTACCACTGGGTCCTTTTATAAGAAGTCAATGGCTCCTTCTTTTCCCCTGGTCACAAATCTTTCTCTGTTGTCATGTTAATTGATCACAATTAACAGTAGCTATTAATTATTCTATCCCTTTAGGAATTCTCAGAAGTCAGTTTTATTAAGTGCCATCCTACTTGATTGAAATCCTAAGTATTCTTTTCTGTTCTGTGGATACAGGATATTTTATGTAAGGAAGGGGGGAGGATTTCAGTTCTTTGAGAATTTTTTACTTCCAGTTCTCTGCCCTGAACCAATCTTTGGTCTTCAGAATGGCCCTTGATTTACTTATTCCCCAATTCACCTCCCACTCTGATAGAAATATCTGCCCCAGGGGCGCCTGGGTGGCACAGCGGTTAAGCGTCTGCCTTCGGCTCAGGGCGTGATCCCGGCGTTACGGGATCGAGCCCCACATCAGGCTCCTCCACTATGAGCCTGCTTCTTCCTCTCCCACTCCCCCTGCTTGTGTTCCCTCTCTCACTGGCTGTCTCTATCTCTGTCGAATAAATAAATAAAATCTTTAAAAAAAAAAAAAAGAAATATCTGCCCCACAGTGCCCAGTACAAAAATAAATGAATGATATCTCTAGCAGATGTCGTTTCCATTTCAAAATCCAAGTCACTGTATTTCTCGTCTTGCTCCTTATTATGGAGGATTCCAAGATCTTTCTTCCAAACTCCAATCTTGAACTTCAGCTATATTTATTATAAAGGTTAACACTTGTTCTGCCTTCTCCACCCTGTTGTCTCTTCTCTGCCTACCTAATTTATCCCATACATTGGTGCTCCTAATATTCAACTTAGCTTTTTTTTTTTTCAGATTATATGATATCAAATATTTTACTAAGCATTTCATATATAATCATTATCACCTATCTCTTCAAAGAGCATGCTTTACCTTAGGCAGGCATTGGGCCTTGCACTTGGTAATGAAACTTCATAGAATATTAGCATATCAGTGACCATTCCAGAAGTGTTCAATATACTCTCGTTGAGTTAAACTGAATTCTCTTGACCTCACACTACTCCTTTCCCTTAGCCAGCTCTAGGTTTGCAAAATTTCTATCAGTGACAACTTTCAGTCTTTGATTGCTCCCAAGATTATATGATAAGGTTTTCTTTGGCTTAGAAGCCCCATGGACACACTTCACCCTGTTTGTCATTTTCTTTCCCTTACATTGCCTATGTTTTACCCTCTTCCAACAGCCCACACAATGTAATCCAAACCTTCATATTCAAATCCCCTATCTGCTTAATCACTTTCTCCTTAGCTAGTAAGTCAAAAATTTCTTTTCTTAGAGGATTTGCAGTGACTTCCTTTAAAAGCATTTATAATTCCATTATTTTAGGATAGTACATTTTACTGTTCTTTTTGTTCATCCTACTAGATTTTACAGAATCGTAGGAGGAAAAAACCTATTCAGATGAAGAATCCTTCTTTTCCCTCTGATTGGAATCCTTATATTCCTGTCTTTCTTCAGTGAATGGGTGTAATTATGTGTATGTGAAATTGAAGTATTTGCTATGATAATTATTCATTCTTCTAAAATAGGAGAATAATTATAATGTCAACAACAGACGGTTCAAGGTACTACTGGAGCTCTCATTTTAAATCTGCCGAGAATGGCTTACGGGACGGGACGTCCCCTCAGTAATTAATATTAATTTCTCACAAATACTTATTATTCACTTGGAAAACACACTAGAATACTTTCCTACATTCCATTTCACCATGGAAATGTTTCTTCATTTTTTTTTTTTTTGAAACAAAACCCTGAGAATATCTGGACTGTTTTTTACATAGCCAGCTTTCATTATTTTATGATACTAAATTATATTAGACTCCTGAAATTTTATAACAACATGATTTTTAGCAGACTGCCTTATCCTTGTTAGTAAATGCAAACTTTCACATTCTATCATTCCATTAAAAGGTCAACTATAATATTTAAAAGATCAATGTGGAACTAATCATAAGTTTTGGTTCACTGCTTTAGTATTTCATTTCACACAGTTACCAAAGTTAGAAGAAATTGAAAATATTACATATTGAATAATTAGAGTCTGTGTTATTTTGGGAGGTAAGGTTAAAAGGAACATAATTTTTATGGGGGAAATCATTAAAGGCTTATAAATGAGTTGAGTGAGTATAGTTAATCTAGAGAAAAGGAAAAATGTATATTCTTAAAAGACAATCCGAGTACCCCTTTTAAAAACACACTGACCCCTTGGTTAATCACATAAATGGAGGGGAAGATTACAGTAGATAATCTCAGTTTCTAAGTGGTGGGATATGGTCACAAAAAGAAGGAAACAGAAAACATGTCTCCATATGATACAAATTATTGTCATGAAAAATAGGCCAATGTAGATTATAGTTACCACTAACAGAATGTTTGTGACATGGCTGGGTATCAAAAAGCTCACATTAGAAATCATGGCTATAGGTCTTCTGTGTGCAGTTTAAGTGAGCAACAGCAATGTGTTCTCAGGTGTCCTTTCTATGATCTTCTGGCTTCTCTCCAGCTGCCACTCCTGGCTGGATGTTTAGCCCTCTCTCACTTGCACGGCTTTTCCAGACTTGAATGAGCACAACCAAGCTGTGAAGCTAGGGTTCCATGCGGACATGTTAACATCTTTCTCCTCCTGCAGGTCTTACAATTTAAAGGAAATTGAAGTCTTTAGACTTGGAAAGGCACTTACCTTATTAAGTCCAACTGAGGTCCTAAAGGTACTAACCAAAGAATAACCCAGTCTACACTCTGTCACTCTGCACAGAAGATGGAACCTCTTTTGTGAAGCCTCCCTTCCCAGGTAGTTGAGAGAAGAGCAGATTTTCAAGAGCTTGTTGGAATTTTCCATCTGAACCAGTAGAAATTATAGGCAAAACTTGTATTTACCTTTATAAATTAATTTCCTTGGCAATATAAACCTTTATATATAGGCTCAAAATTAAACCCCTACATGAACATGGAAAAGCAACCAGCAAGGTCATAAAGCACTTTAATCATTATTACATTAGTATATTTAAAATCCCTCTTAGAAAATTTTGTTGTCTTCTTCGGGAAGTAACATTACCAAAAGCTAAGTTTTCTTAGGAGGGAGGCCATGAATGTTATGAAATGTGATTCCTTCATTTTTACTAGTATAGGATATTGGTACATTGCTCTACAAGTGTATGTTTTTATATAGACTGGGAATACCAGAATTTTTGAACAAAGAAATGGATTCAACATGTACAAAGCAAATCGTTCCAAGTAGTGAGATTTAATAGCCATTAATTACCACGGTCAAGAAAAACACATGTGCCATTACACAGGCATGCCATTCATCACATCTAAATACCTACAACGGCGGCTATCATCTCCTAGACCAGGAGAATTACACAGAGTCCACAAATTACAAAGGGTTCAGTATACTGAATGTAACTTATAGCAATTATTGAATACATAAAAGCACTGCTATAACACAAAGAGTCTGTGGCTTTATTTTATTTTACTTTTTTATGTAAAAAGGATTCATCTAGTCAACAACATTGTAGCCACTAGCATTAAATTCAAACCACAGCTACTGCCAGCATCCCCACTAATGTGAAAACAAGGAAACACATATATACATTTAAAGAGCACCTGCCTAATTCTGGGAAAAGGTACAAAAGAAATTCTAGGAAAAAAAGTAAATGAAAAGGAAAAAAAAAAAAAGGAATATTCCTAGCATCACAAATAAGAATGATATTGATGATGAATCCTGACTAGTTGTTCTAAGCATTTTTCACATAATATCCACTGGATTTTCACAAAATTAGACAGGAGGCACTATTTCCAAAGCAATTTTTTTTAATTGTTTTTTTTAAGATTGTGAAGCTAAGGTCACAATATGGTCTAGTAAACTTTCACCTCAACCAGTGAACCAACTATCATTAAGTTTTTCCCTTTCCAGGACCTGTTAGAGATTGTGGGGTATAAGAAAGATTTAAGAGATGGTCTTTAAAAGAGAGAGATTGTCTTTGCCAGTAAGAATATTATAATGTGGTAGGACCAAGATGATCACAGACCAAATAATTAGCCGGCAAAGCATGACTATCTAGAGCAAGTGTTGGCAAATGTTTTCTATAACGGACCAGATGGTAAATATTTCAGGCTTCATGGCCCATATAGTCTCTGTTCCAACTACTCAGTTCTGCCCTTGTAGACACAGACAATACATTAACAGATGGGCATGGATGTATTTCAATAAAACTATTTATAAAAACAGGTAGGGTGTGGGGCAGCTCAGACATAATTTGTGGACCTTTAATCAAGATTACCTACTGACACCTCATGAAAACAAATCAATTCTAACCTTCCATTTTCCAGGAGGTGGTATTTCTTTTATCCAAAATTCATAAAGTTCCCAGAAGCCATGGGGTTGGGGAACTCTCTTATTGTTGAGAAAAAAAAATAATTTGATATACCTTCCCCCAAATTTAATGAAAATGTAGCCACCGTTGACGATCAAAAAAATTAAGTTTGGAATTTCCAAAAAGGATGACTTTTTAGCAGTTCTGGAAATCATGTGATACTTGTGTGTGTATGGTATGAACAAATCTCTTATCTATCCCTGTGTGATTATATGTCCGTACGAAGGCACTAGTTTTGTGTTATACACAGAAATACATTTTACCTTTTGGTGCGGAACCATTGGCCACTGTCTCTCTTATTCTCAATTAGGAATAGATGCTCCCCCCACTCCCTTCGAGAGAGAATAGACTCTACAGCCATTTGCTGCCAGTGTTGTTTAGTGTAAACAATGATTCGAGTTACTTTAATTCAACAATTTACAAAGAACCTACTTCATGCCAAACTAATCTCAACATTCAATAGTTCTCTGTAAGAGTCATAACATATGTACAGATAAATTAGTCATAGAGGTAAACATCTTCTTTCTGTTTATTTCAAGAGTCTACGAGATTTAATGTTGACAGGAGTTGGCATCTTTAAATGCTTTTCTATCATATATTCTCAGATGCCAAAATAAAATTTCAGGTCCAGCCACTCATTAAAATCAAACAACTCCGCGTACGGTAAGACCCTTTAGTATGGAGATGACAGGTTGTAGCAGAAAACTTATTTCTCCCTCTCTCTACCACCAGTTTTATATTTCCTATGGGCTAAATAAGGCACTCTCCTGCATAGCCACAAAGTCTTCAAAACATCTGAATTGGCTTAGGAGACAAAGAGTTAAGTTTGCCATTTAAAATTCCTGCAGAGGGGGCGCCTGGGTGGCACAGCGGTTAAGCGTCTGCCTTCGGCCCTTTGGCTCAAGGCGTGATCCCGGCGTTCTGGGATCAAGCCCCACACCAGGCTCCTCCGCTATGAGCCTGCTTCTTCCTCTCCCACTCCCCCTGCTTGTGTTCCCTCTCTCGCTGGCTGTCTCTATCTCTGTCAAATAAATAAATAAAATCTTTAAAAAAAAAAAAATTCCTGCAGAGCGCTTGGGTTGTGCCTCTTTTACTGATCATTTAACTCCCCAGATTGGGAACTTAGTTCATATTTTAAAGACTTCAAAACTTCAAACACCCTTTTGTCTGTTACTCATTGATTGCTGCTCAACTAAATGTTTTTCACTCTGGGAATAATAGTTTCTCACAAAAATAAATCCAGGCCTTGACAAACAACTCCTCAGCATACTGCAGCTTTCCTGAGAGTGGACAGCAGGAAAAACTACTGCCCCCAAGAATTACAAAAAAGATCACACTGACTCCAGTGCTTATGTAATTCTTATGTCTCTCAGAGCTGAATCATTCCACTGTCACAAAACTTTATTAAATTAGACGGCTATCGGATGGCAAGCTCTCGGAGAATAACAATTAATATGCCTTTGTCCTTTATTACCGTTTCAAATCATTGCAACCATACTGCTCATGTTCATTTTTACATCTTCTCTGGTGACAAAGTTATTAAGGAGGAGTCGCTAGATAAAATGGGGTTACAAAATGTAAACAACCATGACTTTGTGCTTTGTGAGACAACAGTCTCAGGACAGTTTTTGAAAAGTAGCTGTTGTACTTGCAGACCTCAAATGCAAAGCATGATTTTATGTGGGAGTTTTATTTTACTCACTCTAAGCTGCGTGTTCCTGGCTTTTGTGAACACCTGCCTTCCAATTACTTGTTCATTCCATGCGCTCCCAAAACAAGCTGCAGTGGGCACCCACGGTAGATGAGAAGCATGGCGGCCAACGGCACACAGAACATGTACTCTGTGCAACTCTCCCTCCAATAGCAAATTCCTATAGCATATAACACTCTTTTCTATCAATGAGTACTTAGTGGTCTGAGTAAAAGCCAAAGCAGATTGGGAAGTATAACACCAAACATTTCTAAATACAATCAACAGGAAAACAAGCCCTTCCCATGCACACACCTTAAATAAGTCACACCATTTCCTTGCCTTCATGTTTATTAGCAAAAAAAGAACTCAAGGAACAATGATTTTAAATCATTTGAACCTTGTGTGTGTCTATCCGTGACAAACAGCAACAAAGGCATGTACAATTTTTATTAGCAGCGGTTGATATTTCCTGCCAACAGAGATGGTTTTGCATCGCAGTGAAGCAATTCAATGAACCGACCCCAACTTGGGGTTTTTCAAAGATGCTCTCTATTTCTTGTTCCAGCGTATCACCTCTGTGCCTCAGCTCAAAATTGCCACCAAGTGGACGGACAAACACTGTTCCGGTTGTACGGCAAACGGCTGCTTCCCACTTGAGCTAAACTGAACAAACCACAACCACAAGCATTCACTAAATACCCGCTGTGCACAAGGTGCTGTTCTAGATGCTGCAGACGAAATACTTCTCACTATGAGCGAGAAGGCCAAGGCCCCATTAGGGTGCCGATGTTCTCTAGACTTCAATGCATACATTTCTTTATCTTTTAATAATCTATAAGGGGAAACAGTACCCTATTCACGCTACTGTGACTGAGAACAAGGGCAACACTCAGCTTGGGGAAAGCTTTCTTATTGCTCATAACTGTGTAATTATAGGAACAAGAAATTCGTGAACACATAAAATTGGAGTCACTTCTAAAACCACTGATAGTATTCAAGAGACCAATAACTTGGAGGTTATGTGGACTGCCCCCCCCCTTTACAGTCCTTCATGGAGATGCTGTTCTAGACATGCTAGTGGTGATATATTACTGTAGAACTGTAACCAGGGCTAGGCAGGTACACGGATGAGAAACATCTGCGTTCCTTGCCACTAAGCTGCCTCTCATCCCACTGGGACATCCTGACCTCTCAAACTGTAGAGCTTAGCATATACGAAACCCCAACGGAAGAGAATCTATAAACATATTCGATAAACCAATTTGTTTAATGAAATACCGAATTTATTCAAATGTGTAATCCTAAGTCCTATTTAGGCTAATCCTCAGCTTCTAGCATTATTTATTTTGCACTATAAAATGCATCTTCTCTCTTGGAAGCATGGGCACCAAAGGGAGGAACAGTAACTTTTAATGGGCACAGTTAGAACTAGAAATTTTTATCTGAAAACCATAAAGCTTTTAAAAATGAATTTGCAAATGTAATTGAGCTTCTAATAGCTGCTACTGATAGTAATTAAAGAAATCTCATTTCCCTAAATTAAACATAATGAAATGTTTTTCAAGATCAAATAAAACTAGAAAATGCCATCAGGGTGATAGAATTTGCCTGTGAACGTGGTGTTCTGGAATTTGCAGAGAAGCTTCCGCTGCTAGCGAAAGCCAAAGGCTTATAGGGTTATGGGTAATGGGGAAGTCATTTTCACTGTTTTATACCAACTTTTATTGACTGATAACCAATCTGAAAGGCAGTATATTGCAGGGTTTCACATTGCAATGCTTATGCAAATGTAACACACCCTTTAAAGCTCTTCTGTGAGGGCCTTTAAGGAGTTTGTTATTTAATTAAATGTCAGCTTGTCCTCAGTTCAACTTGTAAAGTTCATACTCTTAATGTTTAATTTTTACATTTCCATTAATTTTGCCTTTTCTTAAAGTAAAAATGATATCTGGGGGCCATAGGGACTGTTTCGTCCTGGTCTCTGTTAACAGGCAGGGAAGTGCTTAAATAGCTCAGAAGTGATCATCATGTCCTCCCTCCCCCTTTCTTCATGGTCTCAAAACAAAAACAGAAACAAAAACAAAAAAACATACATGTGTGTGTGCACGCGTGCATGTATGTGTATAAATTGTACAGTTTCTCTATTTTAGCAGTTTAACAGTCTGATGGTCAAGAAGTTTTTCCCTGTGTTGGATCAAAATATTGTGTGCCTTAATTTAATTCCTTCTCTTATTATTTAGACTTCTATGAATGTAAGAAACAATTAGTCTCATAACCCTTCATAAAAATGCTTTCTTCCAGGAGGACGTAATTAGGTTGGCTTTAGCCTTTTATTAACAGACACCCCACTTCTCCCATAAGTACAGTCTCTTATCTTCACACTTATGTATGGTATGTTGTATATTTGTGTGGCTTACTAACCAGTTTTTGATCATTTTTGCCACATTTTTCTGTTACTTGCACATTCCCTTTAAAATTGGTTATCAAAACAGTGAGATTAGTGTCGAACTCAGGCAAAGAACCACCGATGGATCTTACTAAATGCCTGGGCTCTATTCTGCATCCTAAGCATCCCTCCCATCTCCCCACACCATCACCCCTTTTCTGCCAAGAGCCCTTCATTTGCTTATTGAAGTACACGTGACATGTGCTCAACAAATACCTATCTCCGACTGACTAATGTCATCTAACTTTTAGTTTATAATGACCTCCCAATTTTTTCTCCATCATTAGTTCCTTGATTATCTTGCCCATTGAAATGGTGATTTGTTTTCTTAACCCTAACAGAGCACACTGCTTGCATTAATTAATTCATTGACTATTAATAGCTTATTTTTCATGCCAGGCACTCAATAGGTGTTGCTAATTCAATTCAGAATAAGACAAGATTCCCATCCTGAAGATATTTAAAATCTAATCAGTGATATTCCTTTCAAATAAGACTTACTTTAATTCATTTTCCTTTGTGCATCTATTGTTTAAAGTATAAATTAACTGTCCTATGTTACCATTCCTTTCAAACTGAGGGATAAGCATTTGGTAACATCCTATCTGTTAATTTTGGTCACTCGTTCACAAATTTAGTTTGTGAAAATTCAGTGAACTCCATGACTAGGCATATTTTTGTATGTATATTACACTTCAATAAAAAGTTTAAAAAATATGAGAAAATCTAGGTGATTTAGATACAACACCAAGAGCATGATCCACGGAGGAAGAAATTGAAAAGCTGGACTTCATTAAAATTAAAATCCTAATAAAAGAAAAAGATTATAATCCTATTCTCTGTAAAAGACACTGGTAAGAGAATGAAAAGACAAGTCAGACTGGAAGAACACTTTTGCAGAACACATATTTGATATGGAACTGGTATCCAAAATATTCAACGAACTCTTAAGACTCAACAATAAGTAAACAAACAATCCAATTAAAAAGATCTGACATCTCACCAGAGAAGTTATACAAATGGCAAAAAAGCTAGGAAAGGATGCTCAGCATCATATGTCATTAGGAAACTAAAGATTAAAAGAGCAACGAGATATAACTACACACTTTTTAGAATGGCTAAAATCCAAAACAATGATGACATGAAATGCTGGGGAGGATGTGGAAGAACAGGAATTATCATTCATTGCTGATGAAAATGCAAAATGATAGCCAATTTGGAAGACAGTTTGGCAGTGAATTACAAGGCTAAACATGGGCTTCCTAAATAATCCAGGAATTGCAAAAAATTAAAAATTAAAAAAAAAGTAATCTAGCAATTGCAATTGTGGGTATTAATCCAAATAAGTTGAAAACTTACATTCACACAAAACTTGCACATGAATGTTTATAGTAGCTTTAACCGTAATTGCAAAAACATGGAAGCAAACAAAATATCCTTCCTTAGAGGAATGGATAAATAGACTGTGGTATATCCATACAATGGGATATTATTTGGTGGTAAAAAGAAATGAATTATCAAGTCATGTAAAGGCATGGAGGAATATTAATGCTTATTACTAAGTAAAACACAAAACAAAACAAAACAAAAAACACTGAAAATGCTGGAAGCTATATGATTCCAACTATATGACATTCTGGAAAATAAAAACCGAAAAAAAGATCAGTGATTGCCATGGGTTCAGGAAGAGGGGATGAATAAACAGGTGTCACAAAGGGGACTTTTAGGGCAGTGAAACTATTTTGTATGATTCTGTAATGGTGGCTATGTGATATTATGCATCTGTTGAAACCCACAAAACTGAACCTGAATGTAAACTATGGACTTTAGTCAATAATTGGTTCATCAAATTGTAACAGATGTACCACACTAATGCTAAATACCAATCACAGGGGCAACTGGAGAGTTGGGGAGGGTAATATGGTAACCCTCTGTCCTTTTTGCTCAACTTCTCTGTAAACCTACAATTGCTCTATTTAAAAAATCAAAAAACAAACTGGTTTGATAGCTTCAAACTACCCAATGTGCTTCACTCAAATCTAATCTGATTACTCCAGGGCTCATAGACCCTTATGTCTCCCTTCTACCTTCAGGATAAAGTTCAGACTCCTAGGTATACAATGCAGAGCTGTTGGCAATCCAGTCCACTCAATCCAGCCCTATTTCAAGCCACTTCCTCTGGTGCAGCCATGCTCCTGGCACACCTCCCCATTGTTCTTCTTCCTGGTCCTAGAATACCTCCCCTCTCAGCAAATCTCCATCATTCCTTTGTCTGTTTAGTCAACTCCTACTCATTTTCTGAGACCCACCTTAAATAACTCCCCATCCTTGAAGTTTTCTTTACTACTCTTGAGTAAAATGAATACCTCCTTCTTCTGTCTTCCAATCATATGCTATTATATTGTGACTATTCCACATTTTTACCTTATTTGCTAGAGTATGAACAACCTGAGGGGCAAGGGCCATGTCTGAATTATCTTTTTACTTTCTGGTGAAGAGTAATTGTTCACTAAGATTTTACTGAACACTCAATCAATAAATGACACAGAGAAGCTCTTTAAATTATGATTAGTAGTATTACTGCAATCCATGTGAGATAAACATGTAACATAAATGTTAATGCAGGAAAGTAATTTCTATGAGGGTCTGAAATAATATGGATTAGGTATCTGCCATTCTGATGGTATATTTTACCATTGCAATGACACTTAAAGGTCATGATGGCATTGCTTGTTCATTAAACACACTCTCTCTCAAAGACCAGATGTCTCAAGCAAGACTTTGATAAGTGCTAGACCACAATCCAATTCCTGGTTGAATTATTTGATGAGCACCACAAGGGCAGACAGCCAATGTGTGGTGGATTAGAAAGAGGTGCATGTGCTTTACATGCCAGACGTAGACAAGCCGGAGACAGTGTTCTGTTTGGAAAATTAAGGATTCTGATCTAACAGTCTTAACCAGGTGAAAAGCCAATTCTGTTCAGTAGTGTGAGTTCAAGATGAATGTGACTTTAGAAGAAAAATCACAGGTCATTCCCACCATTTCAACATGCATGTTAGGCTAAGAATATATATCTGGGCTACTTTTCTTTCTTCTTAAAGTCTCTGCTTTGGCAATTCCATCTACTCTAAAATCTGATCCATCATCTCTATGTGAGGGACTCCCTAGTCCATATGCCCCTTAGTGCAGGGGCATGATACCTTCCATTTGCCTTCCCTGACTCATTTTCTACCCTTTTCCACTCTGATCCCTACTCTAGGAGGCTGCCCTAACTGGCCCTCAATAATGGGTTTTGTGCTCTCTGGATTCCTACCAGGTCTGGCCCCAAAGCAGTCCCCACAAGAGATCAGAGAGGGAGGCAGGGAGATAGATTCTCCTACCTAACTCAATAGTTCTCAATGCTGTGTGTTAGAGCACATCAAAATCACACAGAGGAGAGCTTGTTAACATGCACACTGTTGTGACCGACCGCTCCTGGCACTTCTGATTCAGTGGTACTGGGGTGAAGCCGAAGAATTTGCATTTCCAGCAAGGTCCCAGGTGCTGCTGCTGCTGCTGGTCAGAGCACCACTTTGAGAACCATTTGCACATCTTCCTCCCTGAAAGACAGTTCTGAGCTACCAACATCCTTGCACCAAAAGTCATTGCTCCTCTCAAAGTGACCCATTCTACAGGATGGTGATGGTTAATTTCATGTGTCAACCTGGCAAAGTCATAGCACTCAGATGTTTGATCAAGCATTATTCTAGATGTTGCTCTGAAGATACTGTTTAGATGAGATGAACATTTAAATCGGCGAATCTGAGTAAAGCTGATGACCTTACATTATGTGGGTGGGCCTCATCCAATCAACTGAAGGCCTTAATAGAAAAACGATGACCTCTCCAGAAGGAGGAGCAGCAAAAGATCACCTGTGGACTTGAACTGCAACTGTCCTCTGGGTCTCTGGTCTGCTGTACTACCCTGAAGATTTTGGACTTGCTAAGCTTCCACAATCATGTGAGTCAATTCCTTAAAATAAATTTCTCGGTAGATAGACGATAGATAGACGATAGATAGATAGATGACAGATAGATAGATAGATAGATAGATAGATAGATAGATAGATATAGAAGATAGATAATAGAAAAGAGGACGAATATGCACACAGACACACACAAACACATGCACACACACATCCTGGTAGCTTTGGCTCCCCGGAGAACCCTGACTAGTACAAAGACTTACTCCTTCGGGGAACACGTTTCCTACATTTCTCTTCAGATAGGAGGATACCATTTGACCGCTCTAAAGTCTCTCATGTCTGCACTGTCTCTTATGGTGTCCCTCTTTCCACACTTTGGTAAACAGTCCTTATGTAATAAACTCTTCTTGAATTATCCTATTTCAAATGTGTCATCTATTTCCTGTAGGTATCCCAGCTGGTACAATGCATCTTAAATTCAATGAGTGGTAAAGTCAGATTGCCTTCTTTCTTTCTAAGCCTGCTGTTTCTGCTGTGATCCCTCTTGTGATTAATGGCTTCCTCCCAGGCACCCAGACTTGTAAACTTAGCATCAGTTTTTGACTTCTTGTAATTCTTGGTTCAACTGTCTAGGTTCTCCAGAATTCTGGAAGCCCCTTAGAATAGAGCGGGGTTTTGTTGTTGTTGTTGTTATTGTTGTTGTTGTTTTTGGTTTTGGTTTTGTTTTGTTTTTGTATCTCCAGAGCCTAATACAGCATGTACCAGACATCCTACAGGTGGCCTCAAATTATGTACTAAAGAAATACAAAAATAAAATTTATATGGAATCTTATAGATTACATACACTTTCATATGCATTGTTTCCAAATCTCAACAAGCAAAGACATTCTAAAGAGCAAGAATCACTACTAACATGTTGGGTACTGGTTTTTCCTCCACAGTAATACTTCCGTCTACCTCTTCTCCATTCCCACTTTCAGAACTCTGCTTCATGATTCTATTATTTGTGAGCTAGATAATTGTATTACCTTCTAACCTGTTTCCTCGCCTCCAACCTCCTGTTCCTTTAATCCAGTTGCATCTTAAGTCTCTGACCATGACTTTCTCTGTATTTCATGACATTCTACTACCCAACTGAGATAATCCACGTTTCTCACTTTTTGTACGTGAGAGTCTTCACAAGCTGGGCCCAAGCACACTTCTCAGATTAATCTTATCGTTTCTTTGTATGGAATCTCTACTCCAGGTGCCATTCACCTATACCTTAAACACATTCTGAATATCTCCAACTCTGTGTCATACTAATCCCTTTGCTTGAAACCATTTGCTACTCATTTTCATGTGCATATATCAGAACCAAGTTTCTGTCCTATTTCTGCCACTATGCCAACTACAATGACCTCAAATACTTTCAATAGTTATTGCCTACACCTCACATCTGTAATCTATGTATATATGTCTCATTTCTCAAAGTAGACTGTAGGTGACCAAATGGTCTACCAAATGGTATTTTACTTTTTGTACCCACCCAGCCTCAAGCATTGTTATTGCCATAAAGCAACATGATATTCAACACATCCTTCAATGTGTGTACCCATGGCCTATGAAAAGGTATGCCTCCAAAGGACCAGTGCTTTGCTTCTACCTCAGGGCATTAATAATACACAGAGGAAAGGGTTCCCATCTGCATGGGGTTTACAGGGAGTAAAGAGGAAGGAGACGTTATATGTGGCTAATTTCATTGAGTGTTGTGAAAACAGTACTCCGTTACGTGCTTTGATTCACGCTTTCTGCATTTTTGTTTGGCAGGATCTTTTTCTGTTTTTATGTATTTTTGTTTGATTATTTTTGTTTTTTGTTTCTGTTTTTGGTAAAGAGTCTTTTTGTGTGTGTGTGTTTGTTTGTTCTTAAAATGTACTCCCAGATAATATACCTCAGAAGATTTGAATGTGGCCCAGGAATCTCCATATTAATGAGGACCTTAGGTATTTAAAATGCTAGTGTTTTTTTTGTTTTTTCTTATTTGGCTCCCACTTTGAGAAACCCTGAAATAGTGTATAGAAGAAAAGAAACAAAGACCACATGTTATTGATGGAGCATTGTAAATAACACTATTAAATATATCCTACTAATGGAAATGTTTATTCAATTAATTTTGATATTTTCATTTTAAAAATTCATGTAATCTAATAAATTAAGGTGTTTTCCAACTGAGAAAATGATTCTCCATTTGCCTTACAAATCACACCATATAACTGAAGGTATACTAGCTAATGTTTTATCTCATAAAGCACTGAGGGGGTAGTAGTATGGATGTTACATGGTATAAAATATTCTATGCAATTCAACTAAAGGGTGAATGTGCTTCTAAATGAAAGAGGGTATGGATAGCCGGAGAGAGAGGTATTGCTCCATACGTACAAAGCTAAGCAGAAATCAGACAATTGTCCTTTAGGAAATTCAAAATATTCCATCTCTCCTTTCTGTTGGCTCTTGGTTAGGGAGGTTTTCATTGAAACCTATTTGAGGCAAGTGCTGAGTATATTTGCTATCATTGTGTTCTTTGATCTCAGTATATTGGATGCAGCTGTAGAAACAGGTAATGTGGGCAAATAGGAAGAAAACAAACTGCTGCCTGCAGATAATTTTTTTCTGGGCTGTTAAGGGAAATCCAAGATGATTACAAATTTTCCTCCATTTATTTTTGAGACATGAATAGCGACACACACTTCAATCTTCAGAATGGAGTTTTCACCTTTTGAACTCATTTTGAATTATGAGTTAAGAAAATTCATTGTGCTACATTCATTTGCTCATTCAAAAATATCACGGAGATTTTATACCAGACACAAAAATAAGGCACCACTTACTCTGACAATACCACCCAGGTGTCCTATTCATGTCCCAGAAGAATGGAGTCTCCATTGCCACAACAACCCAAGAGTTACATAACCTATTACCTCATTTCTACATTAGCTCTACCACTTGCTAGTCGATATACTTCAGTTTTTTTGTGGTCTCAATCCATTTTATATTCAAGCAACAAAACCACCTTCCCGACAATAATTTAGATCACTAGCCACTGGTTTGATAACACAAACAAGTGTCTCGGGGATTACCAATCTTTCAATTACTCAGCCAACAATGAAAGGTACTGAGAACCTACTGCTGTTCTGGGCGCTGGCGGCAGCAGTAAAGGAGGGAAGGAACAAAGAACGGCGACAACACGTGGCTTTGGCTCTTAAAGGCTGGTGGGCTGGATAATGGCACCTAAAAGATGTCCACATCACTCAACCCCGGAACGACTGAATTTGACAAAAGGGAACTGGCAGCTATAATTAAGGGTACAGATTTTAAAATACAGAGATTATTCTGGATTATAAAGATGGGACCAATCTAATCCCAGAGACTTGAGCAGAGAATTTCTTTGGCTGGAGGCAGAAAGACGTGGCAATAGGAGAAGTCAGAGAGATTCCAAGTAAGAAAAGGATTCAGGGCACCACTGCTAGCTCTGAGATAGAAGAGCCCACATACAGGGACAGGAAGGAGGCCTTTGGGCGTGAAGAACAGCCCTTGCTTGAGACAAAATGAGGTTCTCAGTCCTACAACTATAAGGAACCAGATTCTGCCAACAAGCCCAATGAATAAGGAGGTGGTTTCTTCCCAGAGCCTCCCAATAAGAGCCCTGCTGACCAACACCTTGATTTGCGACTTGTGAGACCAGGAGCAGAGAAACCAGTTAGGCCAACCCAGATTTCTGATCTACAGAACCTACAGAAAATATTATGTATGTGTTGTTTTAAGCACTAAATTTATGTAATTTGTTTTGGAAGTGATAGGGAACTAATACAAAGACCTTATAAATGATCTACATGAGGGTAGTACTATTTTATAAAGTAACCCATTCCATGATGAAGTAGAAGATGCAGAGTCTGGTGAGAACCACTGGCACAGTCCTACATGTTTTGAAAGGATTCAGATTCAGAAGAGAGGAAAGTTAAGGAGGCTTGTAGAAATCATAGAAGACTTCCTGCAGGAAACAGAATTTGAATTGGTTGAATAAAGTACTAGATAGGGGTGCCTAGGTGGCTCAGTCAGTTAAGGGGCCAGCTCTTGATTTTGGCTCAGGTCATGATCCCAGGACCCTGGGATCAAGCCTCGCATCGGGCTCGGGGATGAGTCGGCTTGAGAATTCTCTCTCTCCCTCTGCCCCTTCTCTCGCTTGTGTACATGCATGCACTCTCTCTCTAATAATTTTTTTTTTTAAAGAAAGTACTAGATAAAGAAGAAGTAAGCATTTCAAAAAAGTGAAACAATGTGGCAGGGGCAGAAACAAGTAAGTTCAATTGGAATGGCAAATCTTGGTTAGCATGGGGAGTAAGGCTCATGAATTAAATAACAGCTTGGCAATTGTTCTTGGGGTCACCCTAGGTCAAAGTTGGAAGGAGAAGCAAAGGGAAGGGAAACTGTGAGGGCACGTGATGGGGGCACCTGAGCCCCTCTCCCTATCTCTTCATCATTCAGAGCATTTCCACATTGATGGGTTTTACATATTGAATTTCTAAGGAGGACTGCATTTGAACAAAGATTCTATAGGAATATCAGTTTACCAGGGCTGCTGTAACAAAGGACCACAAAATTGGTGACTTAGAACAACATAAATTTATCCTCCTAAGTTCTGGAGGCCAGAAGTCCAAAATCAAGGCCTCAGTAGGGCCATGCTCCATCTGAAAGCACTAGGCAAGTGTCTGTAAAAGCCCTCTCTCCCAGCTTAGGGCTGCATAACTGTACTGTTCACATGGTCTTCTCCCTGTGCATACGTCTACATCCAAATTTCCTTTTTTTATAAGGACCTCAGTCATTAGGCTCATGGCTGATCCCACTGCATTAGGACCCCATCTTAACTAATTACATCTTCAATGCCTATTTTCAATAAGGTCACGTTTTGAGTTATTAGGGGTTGGGACTTCAACATATGAAGTTGGGGGAGTTTGAGAACTACATATATCAAAGAGCAGCTCTGACCAGCATCGAAAGCCCTTCAGCCAATAACTTTCCTTCCCGTGTGTCCAAGCCACACAATTCCTTCATTCTTCTTCCCACCTACGCCCTCTTTCGGCTCTTTAGAACTTCCCATACCCAGTTCTGAGGTTCAGTCCCAGAATTTTCTCCTTTAGAAAAAATTCATATGATAACCTATTTCTAGGGAGGCTATTCTGCTTTACATATAATATTAGCAAAAAAAAATGTCTTATGCTTGTTAATAAACCACTTAGTAACGAGTGTATTGACATCCTCTATGAGACTGGAGCCAATACCCAGACTCATCTGAATGGTCTTTGCACCTAAAGCCCTGTTCTACACACTCACTAAAATTAGTCCACCTAAAAAGAGATCCAAAGAGTACACACTTAAAAACAGTAAATTCAAAACTGAATTTAAATTTCATTCCATAGAAATACACCTCTAGCCCAATTTTTAATTCAAGCATACAGGTCCCCTGTCAGTGTGTCAACCAGTGGGACTGGCAAATACTACCTAGTACACATGTAATTCTCCTACTGATGCTCCGAGACTCGAGCTTTCCAAGGAAAGCTGGAAAAGCAGCACATAGCATTCCAATGTCAACATTATGTGTCAGCACACTACTGAGCGAAGCACAGCGGTGGTCACTCTAGCAGCCAGCGTATGTCTCAGGTAAAAATTAATTCTTAGGAGCTCTCCAGTGAGATCCACGTTTTGAAAAGATACTGTACCCCCGAAAGCTCAGGTTTGTCCCAGGAAGTTTTTACTTTGTACTTTTTATGCCCCCAGGTAATGAGATAGGTGGAGCCTTGGCACTCCGCACAGACATCTTTGCCTACAGACACTAGGGATCTGCAGCCAAGGTAAAAGAGTACGGATTTGTCTTAATTTCTTGAAAAACTCTTGAAATACAGGTTTGGACTCAAGAGGGTTCACAGGATTCTTTCCCTCCTGAGGGGACAATACGGGGATCAGATTTGTGCTTGCTCCTTCTCATTCTTATTTTGTGTCTTCTTGCAGAGTTCGTAGAAGCTATAATTACACATTCACCACTTTCCAAAGCCTATGCTTTTCCCAACCATACCACTAACCTCTTTGGAAAGGATGTTCCACATAAGTAAGCAAAAGGCCGATAAAAAAGCATTTTGAAAGTTTTATATAATTTCTATCACAGCCAAGGAGTGGTGTTTGCAGAGACGTATTTTTTTTCCTTATGAGAAGTCATTTAATTACTACGTTGAAAATTCACATAAAACACTGTGCTGAAGATTAAAGATTTACATGGAAAAACATTTCTGAATTTAAAAAGTACCATACCCACATTTACAAGAGTTATAGCATCTTAAGTTGAAAAGGGATTGCTCTATGGAAAGTAGAAGTATAAATACAATACTTTAAGCTGCAACATCTCATTTATTTTTGGAAAAAGAAGTGCGACATTTATTTATCCCTGTAAATATAGTGTTACTATGAGAGGAAAAAAAAAATCAAAGTGATCTATAGAAGCCCTAAATTCTTTCTCGAACATCCTTGGGACGGTGACTCTGCTCAGCCTCCACACCGGATGCCACATTTTTGCTCTTAAGGAAACACTGAATCTACTTCCTTGATGCAATCTTTTTTTTTTTTTTTAATATAGGATATATTCCACTCAAGTCTTTGCATCTTCACAATATATAGTCTTTTAAGAAGACAAGCTAGAAAATTGAGAGCTTTCCAAGCCACTTGCGGCTCCTCTTAAATTACTTTCTGCAGTTAAAATAACTGTGTTTGTAAACCAAGTGCTTTTCAAGAGTAGGATCCCCCGAACAGCCATATGTTATTGTTTTCCATGGAAGAAAATGCATTATTGTGAAGGTTCGGTGACACAAAGGTGGCACTAGAGAATGAGGGCGATGCTTTCGCTTCCATAAAAGGTGAAGTATAAAACAGAACAGCCCAAGGAAACTCAGGGACGATGCTACCTCTCAACAGAGATGAAACGTGTTCTAAAATGCTCTACCTTTATATGTTTATAAAAGACGGAAAATCAAGTTTCAAGGAACTTAAAAGTGAAAAAGAAAACACCACGAACAGCACTTTGGAAACCTCAGGGGGAATGAGAGGACCATCACTCCAGGTGATGAAAGCCCAGCATTCTGGCCACTTGGCGTCTGCCTGTGTGATTGTCCCTGAGGCCCCATTTACACTGGTGTTCTCAGATCACAGCTGTTTCTCGCGCTTTAGCTTGATTGCCTCCGTTGGAAGAGGCACAAGGGCGCTGAGCCTGAGCCCTCATTTGTCAGCAGCTCAAAACTCTGCCTGATGCCACTGGAATCTAAGCCTTCCTACCTTCCTGAGCTACAACAGGCAACAAAAAAGGCCCATGGGGAAGTGGGGACAAATACTTCACTTGCTAAAAGTTCCCAGACATCTTAGAAACCCTTACTGTTACACTTCCTTACCACTGGAAATTGTTGGTCAGCACTAAGTCAGGCCAGCTTTGTATTTTTGCTGGAGGAAAACCTCAGAATAAAAATCATTCGGCACCAGAACTTTAAGATGCACAGCTTCTGCCCAAGGAATTTTATAATCCAGAGATGCTGGACTGATATATACCTATGTGCTCTTGAAAAAGGTATAATGAGGATGGAGTTTAATTTTGCTGCTGCTGTTACTTGTTTAAAGTTTCCATTTTTCTACTGACTTCTCATTTTAAAGGAAATTTCATTTTTTATTTCTCAGGTACCTTAAAACCTTAAGTTTTAGTCTGTCAAGCGGTAATTGCATTAGATGAATTCCAATTCAAAGACTCCTGTTACTTAGAGGCAGCCTTGTAAACTTGGTAAGGACCTATTCCTGAATACCTAGACTGAATAATTTATCTGTTTTGTAAGTCTGGATTCTCACAAAACTTAGATATCTTAAATATGGGCATATCTCAACTGAACAAAACAAGTGCCAATTGAACACCTACTTTAAGCACAGTGATGCCTAAGAGAACAGACAATATAAAGCAAGTTAGGCACAGCAAACAATGAAAGAGCAATTGCAAGCCCACGGGCAAGAACTCAATTTCAAATGCTTCAATGTGTACAGATCCATTCTATGGAAATGCAAAGCACAGAACAGCTCCCCATGGGGTAGGTAAATATTTTTTCATGACGCATAAATTAATCCCTTTCAACAGTATGTGGTGGCTCATCCCCGAGAACAGCTATGGTGCCAAATGGTGTAAGAAGTTCCAAACGGCTGCTGTGTTTCCAGTTTTAAATGTAGCTCATAACCACAAGAGGAGGGAGGACAGTAGAAGGTAAGAAAGTGGACTCTGGAGGAAAAGCTGAGTATGAATCCAGAATCGGCTTCTTTACAGTTCAGACATGGTGAGGTTGTTTACCCCGAGGTACCTATTTGCATGCTTTTCTTTGTCTTGGCTGAATTTGATCAAATAATAAAGCACCAAACAAATCTAACTCATGATTGTATATGCTTACTGTTATACTTTGTAACACAAATGTATAAACCATAGGCCAGAGGTTTTGGTGACGGTTTGAGCAAGACTGCTGCAAATCAAGTGCCCACTCTTGGCAGTTCTCCAATGTGGCTTACTGATGTCCACCTTATTTAAATGACACTCAGGTATGGTTTGCCCAGAATCCTAAACTCCTGCCCCTCAGTCTCCTTGGAATCCCTTCTTTCCAAAGATTTGCCCAAATTAAAACTGAGAGCCCAAATTAAAACTGTGGATGGTATATCAGGGAAGCCCTGGAAACTGGAAATGAAATAACTCGTTTAGGAAGACAGTTGTGGGTGCTCGCTTTGGCAGCACATATACCAGAAAACAGTCCTGGGAAAACACCTTAACGTGAAACCATAAGCTGTGTTTGGGTGCGGGAAGAGATCCTTCTCTGAGGCCTAATCTGTCTGTACCAACATGCCTAGACTTGTGGTGTTAGCAGGTACAAAGAGAGACTGGATGATACTAAGTGTTGACAAAGACACTGAGCAGTTCTCAGGAAGAATGGTTCTCAATGGAGAATGGTTTTGCCTCTCCTCCTTCAGGGGACCATTGGCCATGTCTGGAGACATTTTTGGTTTTCATACTAGGGGTAGGGTGCTACTGACATCTAGTAGGCGGAGGTCAGGAGCGCTGCAGAACATCCCACAGTCCACAGACAGCCCCCGCCAAGAATTATCAGGCCCAAAATGTCAATAGCATCCAGAGGGACAAACAGATGTGAAGTTGCAGGGACCCTCGTGCACTGCTGGTGGGACCGCAAACTATACAACCCCCTTGGATAACAATTTGGCATTATATGGTAATGTTTGAGATGCTCACAGCCTATGACCCAGCAATTCTACAGAGAAGACCTTCAGGAAACTGTTCCAAGAGTCACATTCGCTATCATTTGTAGAAGCAGCCCTAATTCCTATCAGTAGTAGAAGAGGTAAATTGTGGTATACCCATGCAATGTAAACTACAGAGCGCATGAATGGATTATGGCTGCATGCCTTAAGAGAAAGACAGAAGAAAAGTGACTCTCTCAGCAGAAAGGAACAGCAGCAAAGACAGCCAAGGAGACACAGTAAGCAGGAGTCCAGAGCTGACCACAGAGAGACACTGGGTTCTGGGGATCTAAGCTTTGGGCCGTGAAAGAAAGATGTCCTCTGGTGTCACCAACATCTGGGGATCATGCCTTCAAGATCACTTGCCATCCCTGACCCCAAATTCCACTCTCCCCAGTCACCCTCTGATTATTAATCAGCTCTTTATGTGCCTCGGTGCTGATGAGGCAGGGCCCTACAGGTAAAAGTCTTTTGTTCTCATGAAAGGAAAATTTTCCATTACAAAAATCACTAAACAGAGCTCGATTTAGTCATAATCTTTTCAGTTCAATTTATGACAAACATTTCTATTATTCCTTGGTTAATTCCAGCAACAATGTCCGTCAACAAATATTCCAGTGCCTACTCTATGCTGGGTGCGGTGTTCGGTGCTGCACAAACAGTGGGGGTGAAAGGGATGTCGTCTCTGTTCTCCAGGGATGCCAGGCCAACTGTGGAATGTGCTCTAGAAGTATCAAACGGGGTACTGTGGTGGAAATAATGGGTGAGGTGCCTCAGGGTAGGTCTGTCTGAGGAGGCAAACTCAACACAGAGAGAAGATGGAAAAAAGTCAGCTATGCAAACAATTGAGAAAGGAACATTCCAAGGAGAAGGAACTCTGCGGTTTAAGAGAAAAAGAACAACAACAACAACAACATAATTTTAACGTAGTATGCACTTCAATGTAGTATAGTCGTTTTGCCTTGTCCATAATTTATGGAGATGTAATTGTAGTAACATAGAATTTGGTATCTTGTTTAATATTATATTATGAACATTTTTTCACGTTGCCCCATAATGTTCATAAAAATATCATGTTCATAGCTATTCTACAGATTGACTGTATGACCTTTTACTTAACCACTGCCTTGGTTTTCAGGTGTTCGTATCACTTAAAAAATTTTGCCTCCGGATAGTGCTGAAATGAAGGCCTTTCTTTGCATAATTTTCCCCGTGTTTTTTGTTTTATTGTCCTAGGACAGTCTCCCCCTATCATACATTTAAACACAATACCCATACTAAGATAATGGAGCATGTTTCATTCTTGATTCATCTTAAGCACTTTTATATTTAAAATTCTTAGGTTTAGAGAATAGCTCACATTATCTAAGCCATAAAATGTCCTTCATTTTGGCATAGTCTCCAACTCTCTTCAAAATTCATCACACCCATAAACTGAAGAACTGAACTACAGCTACCAAAAAGACTTTAATTTGAAATGCGGTTTTAGGAGGCTGACATTTCCCCAGCTTGTGATTTAGCGTATGTTTTTGCTTTTTGTAGTGTCTGGCGGTCAACCTTACATATTTCCTCTTTGAAATGGTTTACGATCACCAGGCCACACTATATATGACAAAATTACCCGGGACTGCCTCTGAATTAAGCACCACCAGAATCATGATAAAATTCAAAATTTCAGCTCAAAGGCTTTCTTGTGGGTCGAGCACCTTTTGAGTCTTGAGGTTAACAGGTGGTGGCCTGTGAAAAACCCTTCCTCTGACCCCAAACTCTGGCCTCTCTCAGAAATCCGCTTACCTAAAAGCTGTCACAGAGCCGTCATCTGATAAAATTCAAGTCCATTGTGTTAACAGAAGTTTTAAGGGACAATATTTAGTATTGGGATGACCAATGAGAACCTGAAAAACCCGTCACCTAACTTGCTTGGCCCATTGATCTGAGTATCAGAGGGGTTGAAAGCAGCACAATGATTTAGCTATCATTGAATGATTAAACATAAATTATTGGAATAAATAATATCTTTGCCATGATTAAGGACAACTCCAGTGTGAATCATTTCTAAACCACTTCATGGTGAACGATGCAACAATAATCCAAGCTTGCATTTGCAGAATTGCTTACAGCTCACAAATCATATTCATATATTTGACACTCCCACCCTGAAGGGTAGGTAGGACAGAAAAGTTGAGTATTTTTTTTTAATAGATGAGAAAATTATTCTTTTAGAGGTTAAAAGATCTGCTTTAAATAGTATTCAACTGCTCTGTACCCTGATACCCAAGATGAAAGCACAATGAAAAGGAATGAGCTTCTAGTTTCAGCCTTGGCATGAATTAACTAGTGATGTCACCTCCTGCAAGTCAAGTAACTTTGGGACTTAGCTTCTTTATTTATAAAATGAAAACATTTGATCACATGACCTCTAAAGGCTGAAAGTTGCATTTTCAAAATTCTTTTTTATTATGAATTATTGAATGTATTTAAAATAAATAATAACAACAACAGAACAGTTCACCCATCTTTCCCAATCCCAACCCCCACCTCTGGCAACCACCACTATGGTCTCTGAATCTTTGAGCTTGCTTTATCTTTTTTTTTTTTTTATTTCACATATAAGTGAAATCATATGGTATTTGTCTTTCTCTGACTTATTTCACTTAGCCGAATACCCTTGAAGTCCATGCATGTTGTCCCAAATGGCTAAATCTCACTCTTTTGTATGTCTGAATAATACCCCATTGTACATATATACCACAGATTCTTTATTCATTCATCTGTCAGTGGACACTTAGGCTGTTTCCATATCTTAGCTATTATAAATAATGCTGTAATGAACATGTGGGTGCAGATATCTTTTTGAGTTAGTGTTTTTTTCTTTTCTTTGAATACCTAGTAGCGGAATGACTGTATTGAATGGTAGTTCTATTTTTAACTTTCTGAGGCATATCCATACTGTTTTCTATAGTAGCTACACCAATTTACATTCCTACAACCAGTGCATAAGGGTTCCTTATGTAAGGTTTCCTCTATGTCCTTGCCAAGAGTTCCTGTCTTGTTGATAACAGTCATTCTAACAGGTATGAAGTGATATCTTATTGTGGTTTTGATTTGCATTCCCCTGACGATTAGTGATGCTCAGAACCTTTTCATGTATCTGTGTCCATCTGTATATCTTCTTTGGAAAAATGTCTGTTTGGATCTTCTGCCATTTTTTAGTTGGACTGGGTTTTTTTTTGGTGTTGACTGTATAACTTTTTAAAATATATTTTGGATATTAACCCCCTTATCAGAGACATCATTTGCAATATTTTCTCCCATTCTGTAAGATGCCTTTTCATTTTGTTGATGGTTTCCTTTGCTATGCAGCTTTTTAGTTTGATGTAGTCCCAATTTGTTTATTTTTTATTTTGGTGTCTTAGCTTTTTGGTGTCAAATCCAAAAAATGGTCACCAAGACTTATGTCAAGAAGCTTAACCTCTATTTTTTCTTCAAGTCTTACATTCAAGCCTTTAATCCATTTTGAGTTGATTTTTGTGTGTGGTGTAAGACAGCAGGGGCGCCTGGGTGGCTCAGTCGTTAAGCGTCTGCCTTTGGCTCAGGGCGTGATCCCGGCGTTCTGGGATTGAGCCCCACATCAGACTCCTCTGCTATGAGCCTGCTTCTTCCTCTCCCACTCCCCCTGCTTGTGTTCCCTCTCTCGCTGGCTGTCTCTATCTCTGTTAAATAAATAAATAAAATCTTAAAAAAAAAAAGACAGCAGTCCAGTTTTATTCTTCTGTATGTGGCTGTCCAATTTTCCCAAATCCAGTTATCGGAGAGACTGTCCTTTCCACAATGTATACCCTTTGCTCCTCTGCCATGAATTAAATGACCAAATATGCATGGGTTTATTTCTAGACTCTCTGTTCTCCTCTATTGATCTACGTGTCTGTTTTTATATGTTTGCATACCTTTTAAAATGCTATAGCTTTGTAATATAGTTTGAAATCAGGGAGCACAATGTCTCCAGCTTTGTTCTTCTTTTTCAAGATTGCTTTGGTTATTCAGGATCTTTTATGGTTTTATACAAATCTTAAAATCATTTGTTGCATTACTTTAAAAATGCCATTGGAATTCTGATAGGGATTGCACCAAATATGTATATTGCTTTAGGTGGTATGGACATTTTAACGATATTAATTCTTCCAATCCATGAGTTGTGGAATATCTTTCATTTCTGTCTTCAATTTATTTCACTAATGTCTCATAGTTTCCAACATAGGTCTTTCACCTCTTGGTTAAATTTTTTCTTAGGTATTTTAGTCTTTTTGATGCCATTGTAAATGATATTGTTTTCTTAATCTTTCTGATAGTTCATTGTTAGTGCATAAAAGCACAACAGATTTTTGTGTATTGATTTTGTACCCTGAAACTTTACTGAACTCATTTATTAGTTCAGGGTTTTCTATATATATCATGTCATCTGTAAATAATGCCGGTATTACTTCTCTCCAACTTGGATACCTTTTATTTCTTTTTCTTGCCTAATTGCTCTACCTAGGCACAAATACTATGTTTAATAAAAGTGGTGAAAGTGGGGATCCTTGTCTTGCTCCTGATCTTAGAGGAAAAGATTTCCACCTTTTTACCAGTGAGTATGATGTTGGCTCTGTTAGCAACGTTACGTTCTTGTCAACTATGGTCTTTACTATGTTTCCTTTGTAATTGCCTTGTTGAGAGTTTTTATCTTAATAATAAATCTCATCAATGGATGGTGAATTTTGTCAAATGCTTCTTCTGCATCTATTGAGAGATAATATGATCTCCATCTTTCATTTTGTTTATGTGGTGTATCACACTATCTGATTTGCTAATGTTGAACCATCCTTGCATCCCTAGAATAAATCCCACTGGATCATGACGTACAAGCTTTTTAATGAATTGCTGATTGGTTTGCTAATATACTGTGGAGGATTTTTGCATCTATGTTCATTAGGAATATTGGCCTATAATCTTCTCTTGTTGTAGCATCCTTGTCTAGTTTTGATATTAGAGTAATGCCAGTCTCCTAAAATGAGTTTGGAAGTATTCCCTCCTCTTCTATTTTTGGGGAGAGTTTAAGAAAATTGGTATTAATTCTTCTGTGAGTGTTTGGCAGAATTCACCAGTGAAGTCATCTGGTTCTGAGTTGTTTTTGTTTTTGTTTTTGTTTTTGTTTACGTTTTTTAGAGAGGGGGGGGGGGGGGGGGGGGGGGGGGTGGGGGGGGGGGGTATGGCAGAGAAGGGTAGAGGGAGAGAGAATCTAAGCAGACTTCATACCCAGCATGGAACCTGATGTGGGGCTTGATCTCACAACCCTGAGATCATGACCTGGGCCAAAATAAAGAGTCAGATGCTTAACTTATTTCACTTAGCAAAATCTCTTCCAGAAAGACAATTATCATATGGTTTCACTCATTTGTGGAACATAAGGAATAGCAGGGAGATCTGTAGGAGAAGGAAGGGGAAAATGAATGGGGGAAAACAGAGGGGGAAATGAACCATGAGAGACTATGGACTCTGGGAAACAAACTGAGGGTATTAGAGGGGAGGGGGCTGGGGGGCTGGGCTAGACCGGTAATGGCTATTAAGGAGGGCACGTATTGCATGGAGCACTGGGTGTTATATGCAAACAATGAATCATGGAACACTACATCAAAAACTAAGGATGTACTGTATGGTGAATAACATATCATAATAAAAACAAAAACAAAACAAAACAAAAATATCCTCTTAAAAGTTTTTAATTTTGTGAAGTCTTAAAAAAAAAAAAAAAAGAAAGAAAGAAAAGAGTCAGATGCTTAACTGACTGAGCCACCCAGGCACCCCTGAGCTTTTGTTCTATGAGAGGTTTTTGATTATTGATTTAATCTTCTTACTATACAGATTTTCTATTTCATGATGAAACAGTCTTGGCAGGTTGTATGTTTCTAGGAACGTATCTACTTCTTCTAGGTTGGCCAATTTGTTGGTATATAATTGTGCATAGTGGTTTCTTACAATCCTTTGTATTTCTGTGATATCAGCTATAACTTCTCTTTCATTTCTGATTTTATTTGAGTCCCCTCTTTTCTTGGTCATTCTAGCTAAAGGTTTGTCAATTTTCTCTTTTTAAAGAACCAGCTCTGAGTTTTATTGACTTTTTCTATAGTTATTTAGTCTGTTTCATTTATTTTTGCTCCAATTTTTTATATTTCCCTCCTTCTACTAACTGGGCTTCATTGTTTCTAGTTATTTGAAGGATAAAGTTAGGTTGTTCACTGGTCTTTTCTTGTTTCTTGAGGTAGGGATTTATATTTATACACATGAACATATGTCTATTTTGTATGCCTTTTACCTAATAATTATAATTATAGTTCTATTTACTATGCTATCTTTAATTTTCATGCTAGCTTTATAACTTTATAACTTAATCCACTAACTTTATTGTAGATTTAACATTCCAGTGAGATTTATTCTTTCATATATGTTCTTATTAGTAATAAGTACCCTTTCTTTTCAGCATAAAAAAGTCCCTTTCACATTTCTTATATAATCAGTCTAGTGTTGATGCATTCCTTTAACTTTTGCTTCTCTGGAAATCTCTTCCTCTCTCCTTCAATTCTGAATGATAACTTTGCATTCTTGGTTGGAAGTTTTTTTTTGTTTGTTTGTTTTTGTTTTGTCTTTTGGCACTTCAAATATATTGTGCTACTCCCTTCTGGCCTGCAATGTTTCTGCTGAAAACTTTGCTGACAATCTTATTGGGAGAGACAGGAGGTCCCTTGTACATGTTCTCTCGCTGCTTTTAAGATTCTCTCCTTGTCCTTAACCTTTGACATTTTAATTATAATGTGTCCTAGTGTGTGTCTTTTTGGGCTCATTTTATTTTTAACTCTCTGGGCTTCTTGAACCTGGATATCTGTTTCCTTCTCCAAGTTAGGGAAGTCTCCAGCTGTCATTTCTTCAAATAAGATATCTGCTCCTTTCTCCCTCTCTTCCTCCTCTGGGAGCCCTATCATTGGAATGTTGGTCGGATTGATGTTGTCCTTTAGTCTCTTAAGCTATCTACTTTGTTTCATTCTTTTTTTTTTTTTTTTTTTGGTCATTCTGATTGGAACAATTCCACTGCTCTGTCTTTAAGTTAAATGATTCTTTCTTCTGCTTTGTCCAGTCTGTTGTCAAACCCCTCTAGTTTCCTTTTCAATTCAGTCATGTTCTTCAGTTCTGTGATTTCTCTTTAGTACTTCCTAATATTTCCCATCCTTTTGTTGAACTTCTCACTGTGATCATGTATTCTTCTGGCGATTATTTTAAATTCTTTACCAGGTAAACTATTTATCTCCATTTCATTCAGGTTCCCCCCACCAAGGTTTTATCTCATTCTTTCATTTTGCTCTATTTTTCATTTTGCTGACCCTCTGTGTTGATTTCTATAAAGTAGATATAACAACCACCTCTCCTAGTCTTGAAAGAGTAGCATTGTATAGAAGATATATTTTGTTATTCAACCCTGCCTCAGCTCTTAAGTGTCTCTCAAATCCTTGTGCTTGTCCAAGCAGCCTATTATATTTTTGATAGCTCCCAGTAGCTGAGATTACTCAGCATCCTGAAAGGGAGGATCTGGGCACCTACATTCAGGCTGCGTGGAAGCCAGACCTTCAGGCATCAGCTTTTGTAAGTATGCCAATAATACAGTCCTATGGGACCACAAGCATCACCTCTGCTGGCCACCAGAGTCATACAATCTGGAGGTGTCCTCTGGGTGTCAGTTGCAAAAATTGGGGCTTCATAAAAGTGTATAAGCTCTTTTCTCAGAGATACCAGCAAGCTGGAGCAGGGAAGAGAGAGAATGCCAAGATAACACCCACATCCTATATTCCTTGAAAGCAACTATACTGTGCAGTAAATGTGTACTTAACATGAAGCTTTCCCCTCAGGCCAAAGTTCGGGACAAGCAAAGAGGGCTCCTTCTCAGAAAGACTAGGGGTATGCCTAGGTCTATTTGTGCAATGCCCTGGGGTTCTAGTCTTTCACGTACTGTCTTTCTGACTGTCACAGTCCCATGGGACCCAGTAATGCAAGCCCCCAAGCCAGCACAGCTACATGATCAAGGGGTGTCCCTGGCAGCAGCTACAATAATCTGAATACCAGATATAAAAACAAAGCGACCAGCCATGTGTAAAGCTCATCCCAGCAGACACACAGCAGACAGGGAGCACAAAGATAGTGCCTACCTTCCAACATCTCTGGAAAAAATTACAGTCATTTCCTAGATGCATGTTTAATTGGAAACATCCCCTCAGGCTTCAGCCATTATGATCAATTAATAGGCTTCCTTCACAGAATGACCAGCCTCCTGGGTCCTTTGCCTCATCCTGTGCCCTGGGGGTGGTAGCTGTTAAGAACTTCTTCTCTATTGCTTACAGTCCTGTGGGACTCATGAAAAAGTCCCACTGGCCACCAGCACCAGGTGAAGTAGTTGTGTCACCTGTCAACAGCCACAAAACTCAGAGTGCCAAAAAGGGATATGAGCTCCTTTCTGGGTGGCTCCAACTGTTACAGTGTCATGAGACCAGGATCACACACTCCCTTGGTCACCAGCATCAGGCTATCAAGAGGCATCCTCTGGGAAACAGCCACAAAAAGCAAAGCACCAAATGTGTGTAAATCACCCACCTGGGAGATACTGGTGCTCTGGAGGATGGCAAAGGGAAGCATGAAGATGGCACCTGCCAGTCTCCACATCCAGAGAATATTCCAGAAGGCTCCTAGGTGTGTGTATATTAAATTAGATGCCGACTCTCTAAGCTGCTGCTTTAATACAAGTGGGCAAGCCTCCCTCACTTAAAATTTTGACACAATTGGCTGCTTCTGAGCTGGGACCTGGGGTGGGTTAATCTGCATGCATGAGCCTCAAAAGTTGTTTCTCAGATTAGTACTGTCTTGTGGGTCTCAGGAGAGAAGACCCATTGGTTTTCAAAGTTACATGTTCTAGAAGCTTGTTTCTCAGATGCATATCTTAGAAGTTTGGGGTCCTAATGTGAGGATTGAATCCTCCTCCAATCAGTGAGATAATCTGGATTTTGAGTTACCTCCCAGTTGTGGGTCATCATTCTGGGGGTGAAGTTTATGGCGAGATTGTACCCCAGACTCTCCTACCCAGTTTGACGTGGTTTTCTTCTTATTTGTCTAATGTGTAGTTGTCATGCAGCCAAACTTTTAGTTTTTTTTTTTTTAAAGGAAATTGTTCCATGTGTATCTGTAGTTTCAGCATCTCCAAGGGAGGAGATGAGTCTGAAATCTTCCTAAGTTGCCATCTTATCAAAATGCATTTACTATAAAATAATTTTTTTCTTATTTACATGAGACCAAAGCACCTCCCCACTACACACACCTGCTCCCCACCTCTTATCCAGTTACACTTCTGCCCATGACAAGTATATAGATATGATCTGATTCAATAAGTCAACCTCAATGCCATAATATAATAATAATGATAATAGTGATAAGAGGATAATTACTAGCTATTTTTAATTGTGTGCTTACTATTTGGAAGGCACTATTTTAATTGCTTTATATGACAACTCGGTTAATCATCATGATCACCCTAGAGCTAAATAAAGTTACTATTCCATTCTACAATTAGAAGACTAAGACCAGAAGAGGTAATGTGTTCAAGGTCACAAAGCTGGAATTAAGATTCAAAGTCAGACAACATGATCCGAGACCTCATACACCTAACTACTACTCTATGACACTGCATCCCTTAACTTAAAATTTTGTCAAACTAGTCTTCAAGAGTGAGATTGAACTGATAAATATAATAAACATTCTTGACCACAGAGTTTGCCTAAATCTACCTTGTCGAGAACAGTACCATAGGGGCGCCTGGGTGGCTCAGTCGTTAAGCATCTGCCTTCGGTTCAGGGCGTGATCCCATAGTCCTGGGATCGAGCCCCACATCAGGCTCCCTCCTCTGCTGGGAGCCAGCTTCTTCCTCTCCCACTCCCCCTGCTTGTGTACCCTCCCTCACTGGCTGTCTCTCTCTGTCAAGTAAATAAATAAAATCTTAAAAAAAAAAAACAAAAAACAGTAACATATTACCATGTGAAAAGACCCCAACCAGTTTTTCCCTAATGCATCAATTCTTGTACTTTCTTGACAACGATGTCTGTCATGTTTATAGGGTCCCTTCCATTATAGGGACTCCCCAAACCAAAGGCATTATTTGGGCAATGGCTCACTGAAAGAGATCTATTGTGGTGTGAAATCATCAGAATGGGTCCAGATCGTTCCTTTTCTCTACTTCACCTGCTGGACTTTCTTGAGAGCTCACTTCCTCTTTTGAGTCAGTAGAGAGTCAATTAATTCAATCTTCTATAAAGTCTTCCACTCCTAGAGGAACATTTAGACTAGAAACTAAAACAAAAAACAAAACAAAACAAAAAAACCTTCTATTCTTCAACTCCAGGAAGAAAAAACTAAAATATACACAATTTCACTATCCATGTTTAGTTATTAACTAAGAACAATTTTCTTGCATTTTTGTAAGGTCACATTTGCTGTTCATCTTAATGGTGAAGCTTTCAGAGCAAAGAGGCTGAGATTACCCTTCAAATAAAATAGGATTCTTCAATGTGTGGTCTACAAGTTTACCCAGCTCCAGTACTTCCTCTTTGCTCCATGGACAGTGTCCTCATCTAAACATTCCAGCAAATGGAAAGGATGCCCCTTTCTTCCGGTAGCCCTCACACTAAGGGCCATGCAAGTCATTCTCCCTTCTATTCTTCATCAATTTCCTTGTAGAGCTGTAGAACATAGCCCTGGGACCTGGAATCCCAGCATAATAGAAGTGATTATATAGGAAAAATCTACCAGCATTTGACAGTAGCAATAGATGCATATAAGAAACATCCTAAAGTTGGGACAAAGACTTCTGAACAGCTTTTAGCAGTCTCATCTAACTACCCTGACCTTGAAATGCCTAAACTCACTGTAGTAAACCTGAGAGCAACATATCAAATGCTCTGACTGCTGTTGTGTTTCTAGAATTCCACCACCACCCTAATCCTGAAGCCTCCAACGAGATGTGCTACAGTAAATCTCACTCCCACTAATCAAGATGGAAATCTTTTCTTTCCCAATTAGGTCCAATTGCACAGATGAAGCAGCACATCTGTTTGCCTTTCAAGAAGGCTCACCCAGGGGATTGTGGAGCCTTACTGACATAACAACTAGACGGTTTGTCATCTATCTCTTCCTCTTACAGAGCGTTTCTGCCATCTTTTATCAGCAGTGATACACAGCTTCCTTCTTGTGACAATATTAACCCAGGACTGCTGCTGTAAGCATCCAGACTCTGCTCGCCGCCTGCAGGGACTTCTGATGAGAGTTTATCAGGACTGCTGAGCCTGGCGCTTTTACATTAAAGTGGCTCCCACTCACAGTTATTAGTGTGTGTGTGTGCGGCGAGCCCACACCTGCACACACATCGGGCCAGCTCTCCTTAAGAGTGCTACCTAGAGCAGTGAAAATCTGTTTCCAGTTAGAAAATAGGATCACTTCTGTGCAGTTGAAAAACTAATCTGATATGAAATGGGCTTGGCAGAGTTTAGAAGTAATGGCAAATACCCAGATGTGGCTGCCACAGTAAGGTATTAAAGGAGCTGCCAGCATAACGTGTCACTGTGCAACTCAGTGTTGTTTGTAAAGCCATAAACAAACCAACAGATGCAAAAGATACACTGTGCTCCCAAACCACAGTAAAAGGAACCCGCAATAACCAGACACTGACTTTTAGAACATGTTTTCCCTCGGATGACTTCTTTTTTAAATACTTTTATTATGGTCATAATATTAGACTCTACATAAGTCATAGAGATTCATGCAAAAGCAATTCTCTTTAAAATGGCTAGGAAGACAGGCATTTCCAAGGGGCACATATGGAAGAAATGCATAATTTCATTGCTTTTGGGAACTTCTTGTAAAAATGGAAGGCACAGAGTTGGCAACTTGGACTTTGGGGTCAGACAGAGTTCAGAAACAGCTCTCCAATTTCCTAGCTGTGAGACTTGTCCTCTGAATGAGTACAATGGGGTACTAATAACAACAGCCTGTTCCATGGGTTGTTGTAAAGAGCTGTTAGGAGCCTGTGAAGACTAAGTGTTCCACAAATATTTGCCCTTGTCATCATTACCCATAGTGTATTGTGGTTGCTATCATTGTGGGTTTTCAAAAGACTCTTCAGGGGCTGTAACAAGAAAGTCTGCCTGGTAGCTTCTAGCATCACCCCTACCTTTATGACTTTTGCATTCACCACTGCATTGGTATTATTATAATAGGTGGGAAAAATGGAGAATGAAGAGCTCATGCCTTATTCTAATGAGAAATTCTATCCATGTCCTGGCAACAGTGGCAACACGGACAGCCTAAGCTGTGCAGCTTGCTGACAAGACTCTATTCAGGGCAATCGTACAGGGATGAATAATCTGAAGCCACCTGTATTCTTCTCTTCTTTTCCAAACTTCCTTTCCGTACTGTCTCTGTTGATGTCCCACTTTGCTTTTGCTCATGGTTTGGCTCTGAGGCACTTCTCAACTTAGGAATAACCTCTCTCCAGTTCCCTTCAAAACATAACCATCTCCTTAGGGCTGCCATGTTTATTTCAGCACTATTCACAATAGCTGAGATGTGCAACCAACCAGTGATAAATGTCCCTCTACTGATGCACAGATAAAGGAAGTGTGGTAGGTCCATACAGTGGAATATTATTCAGACTTACAAAGAACTACATGAATGAACTTTGAGGACATTATGCTAAGTGAAGTAAACCAGTTGCAGAAAGACAAATACTGTGTGATTCCACTTAGATAAGGTGCCAAAAGAGTCAAATTCATAGACTCAAAGAGTGGAAAGGCAATTGTCAGAGGCTCAGGGTGGTGGGTGGGTAACGGGGAGGTACTAATCAAGAGGTATAAAGTTTCAGTAAAGCAAGACAAATAAGTTCTAAAGGTCTACTGTACAGCACTGTGTCTACTGTCAACAGTACTGTATTGTCACTTCAAATTTTGTTAAGAAGGTAGATCTCATATTATGTGTTCTTAGCAAAACAAAGTGTACACACACACACACACACACACACACACACACACACACAACCATCTCCTGGTTTGGTTCTGTCACTCAGACGACAAGCTTCCTAAATCTAATCTAGTATACACAGTCAAATGGGTCTTGCTAGATTAAATGACCGCCATGCTGGAAATGATAATTTTGAGACTCTCTGAAGCAAAATGGGATATTCCAAGTAATTTTTCACTGGGATTTTTAGACATTTGAGCAGGTAGGTAGAGAGATAAAGGGGGAATTTTGAGGCAGGATGCTCTTGAAGGCATCTCTCAAATCATAACATATCAGCTACAACCTAATTTTTATACTGTGACATCAATCCCACAAAAGAAGAGACAGTTGTTTTTGTGGAATGGTAAGGAAAAGTAGGCTAGTACCTGCTTAATTAAAGATCCAGCCTTTTTAAATCCAACAGAGACACAATCCCAACTGAGTAGAAATGTGGGGGCTTTGGAGAGTATAGCATATTTTTTTAAATTTTATTTTTGTTTATTTTTGTTTGTTTTTGCTGATGTGTTTTTTTTTTTTAATTTTTTTTAAAGATTTTATTTATTTGACACAGAGACATCCAGTGAGAGAGAGACAAGCAGGGGGAGTGGGAGAGGAAGAAGCAGGCTCCCAGCAGAGGAGCCTGATGTGGGGCTCGATCCCAGAACATCGGGATCAGGCCCTGAGCCGAAGGCAGACGCTTAAGGACTGCAACACCCTGCTGTTGTTTTAATAGAGAAAAGCATTAGGACCTATCTACTCATTAGAGGGCTGAAAACACCCTCATGTCATCTGCCTTTGGTGTTGTTCTCTGAGGCAGTCTCCCTCCCACCCCAAAGGCTGCGTCTGGGCCCATCATGCTCAGAGTACCATGCCACAGGCATTCCAGCTGGAACTTGCTGAGAAAAGGAAGAATTCACCTTGGATTTTAAATGAATGTGTCTCCCTCTTCTGGTAGAAAGTAAGAATCAATAAAATCCTCTGAAAAGGAGAGCAGGGGATAATCTCCCTCTCGCACAGCTCCAGAAATATTTGTCAACACAATATCCCTAACAAGGGGACAGACCCTCCATGGTTCTTGTATTCTGACACTAATGCTAATGTGGTGAAGAGGTCCATCAGTGAAATGCAGTAACAAGAGAAGGAAAAAAGGAAATCTTGCTTCAGAATAGAGAAAAATGAGACATTAATAAAAAAAGTCCCCAAGGGCTATGTTTAAAGAGAGCATCTGAGGTTAAAGTAACTAAGTGTTTTTCTTTAAATAATAAGAAATTGCCTTTTGTTCCCTTGGTCTTTTAAAAAGAGTCCATTCCTATAACTTTACACATGGATAGAGGGATTGAAAGACAAACTAAATACTGCTTTGAAAAACTACTTACTATTAACAGAGTTCTTCTCATTTAATAAATATGTGATATTTATTCATTATTTATATATTTATGTATTATATTTATGTTAAGTATGTCTGTAAATACATTAATGTGCCAAATGCCCATTTGACATCTTGATTTTTAATCAGGTCAAACCTACAACACTAAAATTATCTTCTATCACATATCTACAAGTAAGTCTTGTGAATAGACACTTTGTGAAAGAGCATTTTGTATTTGAGAAATACAAACTTGAGCCCCAAATATATAATTCTTTTTTTTTTAAAGGTTTTATTTATTCATTTGACAGAGAGAGAGACAGCCAGTGAGAGAGGGAACACAAGCAGGGAGAGTGGGAGAGGAAGAAGCAGGCTTCCAGCAGAGGAGCCTGACGTGGGGCTCGATCCCATAACGCCAGGATCACGCCCTGAGCCGAAGGCAGACGCTTAACAACTGAGCCACCCAGGCGCCCCTCAACTATATAATTCTTTATCATTAAGGTAAACATGCAGACACCGATAACAATGGTACCATATACCTATGCTTATATGAATTTCTACAGCAACACAAAAATTTGTATTGATGATGCACAGATGTGCCACTTCCTAAAAAAATCCTAAAAGGCTGAGCCCTACAGGGGCCCAAGAAGTGGTTAAACACAAAACAAAATAAAACAAAAAAATAATCCCAGCACTCCAAATAAGAGCCCATTTAGCCACCGCACCCCCCCCCCTTTTTGTCTCTTAACACTTCATTGATTGCTAGATTATATTCACTCCTGACTGATCCCAATGTTTCTGGATCACCAATCCTGCCACTTGCTAGAGGCTATAGCCCAGATTTATCATGTCTTTATGAAAGAGTTTCAGGGCTGGAAGCAATGCATTGCGCTTCCAAGCCGAAGGTTCAAGTTCAGGAAGGCATAGGGCTGCACTCTCATGCCAGGGGCAACCAGAGAAAACCCCCATACTATTTTGTTTGGCTTCTGAGGATACCTCCCTCACAACCTCAATGAAAATTAGGTAAACTCTCCAGAAGTGGGGATGACAGGAGGTTGGGGGTGGCATATTACCCAAGACAGCTTGGGTGCATATCCTGTTTTCTGTTCGTTTTTATAAAGAGGTGTATTGCAACTCTGGGGGGAGCTGGAAGAAAGGAAATGGATATGGAAACATCAAGCATCATTCATATCCACATGTAATAAATCTACCAGAAATTTGGAAACCAGGAAAAGGGATAAAGAGAATGGAGAGAAGACAGGAAAATATGCGCATTTTTTTCCGTGATAAAAAATACACATAATTAACATTAGTTAACAGGCATTAACTAAATTAAAAAGCATATGTGGATTTCACCAATGTTTCTACCAATATCCTTTCCCTTTTTCAGGGTCCCAAGATGCATTTATTGTCATGTCTCCTTAGTTCCTTCCCGTTTGCAGGAACTGGTCAGTCTTTCCTTGATAACCTTAATAATCATGAGGAATACTGATCAATTGTTTTGTAGATATACCTCGATTTGAGTTTCTCGCATGCTTTCTCATTATTGGAACAGTTTATATATTTGGGGGCACTATACTACACAAACACTCACGCACACAATATGTTCTTCCCAGCAAAGCATATCAAGCAGTTAATAATGCCAGTATGTCTTAATACTGGTGATGTTTATTATTTATGTTCCTCACTTCATTGAGGTGTTATTGCCAGATAACATAGCAATGTATCTACTGTAAAGTTGCTATCTTCTCTTTGTACTTGATACATATCCTGGGTGAGATCATTTGAGACTCTGCAAATTCTATTTTTCCCCAATAATTTTTAGCATCCATCAGTATGGACTCATAGAAATTTATTTTATTCTACAGGCTAAAATCCAACATTGAGGTTATTAACATTATTCTGTTGCTCAGATTGCTCCTGCTTTGGCCATAAAGACCCCCTTCAGGTTGGATCCTGTGTTCTTTCTGAGAAATCCCCATCTATTGGGGGGCATTTCCTTACTTTCTAACACAAGAAAATGTTCACCTTGTATTTTCCAGCTCCTGCTCAGGAATCAATCACTTCTTTAGAGCCTCATTTCATTTTACTGGAGATTGATCTGGGTTCAAGTTCTACTCCCTGAGACTGGAATGCCAGTGGTTCAAGCCCTTTCAATGAAGACAGCAAGGAAATGCATGTATTTACAATAATAACTTCTGCATGCACATATATTTATATTTCTGTATATATAATCCGTGTGTATGTGTATATATATGTGTGTGTGTATGTGTGAGCTAAGTATATACAATGTATGTATATGTTAAACACCCCCCCACACACACACAACCATGAGTTTTTACTAATACCTCAAATCCCCAATACCACAGGGCTCATTTTAGCATTATCCTTTTCTTTTTTGATAGCTTCTTTCTCCAAGAATAAAAACCCAATTCTAATTATCTACAAATATCTATAATATAATTACTCGTTTAATTCTAGTATACAAAATCATTTCGGAATTTCCGGCCCATATCCTGTGAGAAATATCGTCACTACTAGGTGACAATATTTATGTACAATTCTCTTACCTTTAACCTTAGAGTATCCATTCCAAATATTGTTTTTCACCGCTACTTAGGTTGGTTCTTCACTCATCTATTTCACTTTATTTGTTAATAATTGAGAATATAGTTAAGGTGTTACTGTCTGTATTCTGTTGTGGGTCCCTCACACATCCCAACTGGTTTTAATCATTTGCTTATTTGGGAGGTTTGTAGAGAGTATGGGAAACATTCCTGTGACTCTAGAAGTCAGAGCTCTACAAAGATTCAGAGTGTGTCACTCTCATCTCATCCCTCCTACCTTGCTCCCATCCCCCACTTTTCTCACCTCTTCTCCCACCAATACCTGCAGGGAACCAATCACTCTAGTCTTTGGTTTATTCTTCCTGTATTTCTTTTACACTAATGAGCAGATACATGTATATTTCCTGGTATGCCCTCCATTCTGACATGAAGCGTCCCATACTATAGATATTCTCTTGTGCTCTAGTTTTTTATTCAACAATATACTCTGGAAATCACACCAGATAAATTCATGGAGATCTTTCTCATTTGCTTTTTTTTTCTTCAAATTTACATAGTATTCTATTGCATGGTTACACCATAGTTTATTCAATCCATCTCCTACTATATGGGCATTTGGTTGCTTCCAGTATTTTGCAACTAAAAAAAGCAGAAATGAACCACCTTGTGCATGTGTGCTTTTACACTGTTGCAGATGTATCATATGGATAGATTTCTAGAAGTAGGATTGCTAGGTCTAAAGGTAAGTGTATATATAATTTTGTTAGATAGTATCAAATTTCCCTTCAGAAGGACAGCCTGCATCAATTTGCATTCCCACCACCAATGTATGATGGTGTATTTCCCCACAGCCTTACTTACAGAACGCATTATAATATTATCTAGTCTTTACCGTTCTGATAGGTCAGAAATGATAGCTCGCTGTTGTTTTACTTTGTATTTCTCTGATTATGACTGAGCTTGAACATATTTTTCATTTGTCTGTGGGTCATTTTATAGCATTTTGTGAATTACATGTGCAGTTTCTTTTCCATTTTTTTCCTACTGGATTTTTGATACATTGACCCTCAATTTTAAGGATTTTTAATATGCTAAGTATCTTAGCACTTTGTTGTGATATACATTGTGAATATTTTGCTCTAGCTTGTCAGCTGTCTTTCAGCTTTGTTTACAGTGATTTGGTCATGCACAAATGTTTAATTTTTATGTGAAATGTATCAGCCTTTTATTGCATCTGGAGTTTGAGTCATAGCTAGCTTTTCCCTAAACTGAAGTTAAAGAGAAATTCATCTGTTTTCTTCAAGTATTTATAGTTTCATCTGTCACATTTGCATCCCTAATCCATTTAGAATTCATTTTTGTTCACAATTTAAGTACATAGAATTTCTTTTGGTGGTAACTGAAAGCTTCATATCCATTTAGTCTCACAAAATTCTGAGAATTGCCTTGATTTTCCTACTTTGACCTAGACCAAAGCTAACTCCGGCAGAAAGTAACTTGGGAGTCACTAGCTGGATCTGACTTTCAGACTGAAGCTTTATGCAATCCAGATTCTCCTCCTTCCCTGTCTTTTCTGCTCTATGTCTGCCTCTGTCTGTCTGTCCCTCTCTCACCTCACAGATGGGAAGCTAGAACTCAAATGATAAGCCTAATTGGGTTACGGGCAACAATGGAATGATCTCCTGACAGCCAATTCTTTATTGGAGGGTACACTCGTAGCTCTGTATACCAGCCCTCATTGTGAAGTAGGAATGCCAGGGACCATGGTAAATCCATTAATAGAACTTGCTTCCCATTATTAGCACCATCTGAGTCTGTTAAAAATCTTAACTAGGAGTTTAATTTCTCTACAGAGGGCTTTAAATTAATTAGGGGTTTACATGCTAACAAAGAGCCTGATGCATCCATAAATCAATCCGATGTAGGAGGACTACGCAGGGAGGACATCTATTCAAAGGAGACCTCAAATCCAGCATCCCCGTTGGGCTCCCAACAAAAGGGTGCAGGTGTGGAATAGGCCACTGTGACAAGGAAGTCCCAATAATTATTTTGCATCACTTAAACCACAGCAGGTAATGTGGCAAATCAAAGTCCCAGGCGCTCAGCAAGTGAAAGCCACGTTACCATGAAAAGCCACATCATATCACTTTAACCTCTATAAATGAATTGCCATAACACTGTGATTTATTTTATACCAAGTCCAAGAATTAAAAGGACATTGATCAAAATGATCTCCTTCCCCCCCTTCTTTTGTTAGGAATAGAAAGTAACAGATGGAACCACTTTTTTTTTCTTTTTTTTTTTTCCTTTTTTTTTTTTTTTTAATGCAGTGAACATCACTTTAAGAACCTTTGAAATTGCTAGTTCCTTTTACTAAACACACCTGCTTTAAGGTTTACACTCACAACCCGTTATTTGGACAGAATATTACTCTTATACCTTTAGTTAATTACTAAACTTGTATTTTTGAATCAATCCTAAAAATGCCTAACAGTGACTCCCAACTTTAAACATTTCCAAGTGATAGCAGTTTGGTTGCTTTTGTATCATTTCATTAGAAAACACCTGATGAATGAAGGTAATGACCGATTCACTTTCAAATGATTTTGCTTTTCACTTGTCACAATAATATCTACATTTTATGAAAATCATGAGTGTATGTATATGAGAAACAACTTTTTTTTTTCACCATGGATTCATTTTTAAATGATTTTGTATTTTGTTTGTCACAAAAACATCTTTCACTAATGTGAAAACCATGAGTGTATGTGTATTTTTTTTAAAAAGAATTGCTTTTTTGAAGTTCATAAAAATATCTAGTTCACATGTGGATTTACAATAACAAATTGTAACTATCTACAGTAGTTGTCTTTGCGGTCATTTCTTTGTAATCTCTTCATCCCTGCTGTTCAGCCTTCACTCCCTTTCCCCAACCACAGGGGTCCAAAGACCACATGGTAGGAGCAAATACATTTAAGTCTATGTAAGTAACATTCTATAATTAATTCCTCTTGGAGCTGGAAACTTTATTGTATCAAACTCACCCCCCCAAAAGGTGTTAAGAAGTCAGTATTTTAAGAATATGAAACCAAAAATTCTCAGTATAAATATAACATCTCAAAAGTTATTGTGGATGTAAGCTAAATAATACAGGCTGCCGTTTACTTGAAGTTTGGAAATCATGGAGTGAACACCAAGAATTTTAGTGACACAGGATGTTTTTTCCNNCCTACACATATGATACAAAAGGCCTACACAATGTGTTTGTTTTCCATCCATCCATGATCACAGCATTTGGTTAGACTAATAATGATGCAGGTCTCACAGAGTTCACTGCCATGGTGCACCAAAAAAAAAAAAAAAAAGATAGGAAAAGAAAAAAAAAAGGAAGAAAAAATGGGAACACTGTGTACCAAAGAACAGGTATTTAATCACATTCCCTGTTCTGCTCCACCCCCACCCCAGTGTAAAGAGAAACGTGAGCCACAGGCAGTAGGGATCCAGAACGCACTGGCCAAGCCTTTCTTCAGCTTCACTTTATCCTCTTCTACCACACAGATGTTCTCAGAATGCAAACATGCACTGTGCCAGCCAAATTTTAAAAACAAAACAAAACAAACCTCTTGCTTTGATCCCATACTTCCCTTCAGCTATCACCTCAATTTTTGGCTAATACACATTTCTACAAGTTTATAAAAGAGTGACCTATATTTGAGGTCTCAGCTTCCATTCTGGACATTTTCTAGTCTCGATTCCCATACTTGTGAGGCTATGATGAGGCATCCCAACACAACCCACAGAGGTCGTGTCAGAGGAGGCCATATAGAGACAGGACTTGCCTGGGGATAACTGATCCCCTGTTCCTCATGCTGTAAGTAGAGATCACCAGGGAAGCCTGGATTTCCACCTCTACTTAGCACTAAGGAGGCACTCCCCTCCTCTGCCCGCTCTCTGGTGGGACAGTGTCAGAGGAGGCCTGATGGAAAGACAGCACTTTTACATCATCACTCAGTGGTACAGAAGCCAAACACCCTTTGTGTCAGTGGAGGTCCTGTGGGACAATAACAAAGCACTCCTACCCCTTTCCATCTGGGGGCATATTAGTGAAGTCCTATTAGAGAGTTGGAACTTCCATTCCTGCCCAGCAATAATGGGAAGAGCCCTCTTGGGGATCAATGGAGGCTACTGGGGAACCCAGACTTCTTCCCTACCCTGATAGGAGTGAGGCAGAACCTCCCCCTTCTCCTGCTGGGCAGTGTCAATGGAAGCCAGGAAAAGCACAAGGTTTAAATAAGATCTAGACTCTCACAACACGCAAGAGGTCCAGATTTCACTAAAAAAAAAAAATTCACTCGTCATACCAAACCACCAAGATCACAAACAGAACGAGAAACGGTAATCAACAGATGCTAACTCCAAGCAGACTGAGATGTTAAAATTATCTGACAAAGATTTTAAATTGGCCATGATAAATATGCTTCAATGAGCAGTGATGAACATGTCTGAAACAAATGAAAACAACTAGAAAGTCTCAGGAAAGAAATTAAAGACATAAATGAGAGCCAAATGGAAATTGTACCACTGAAAAACTCTATAGACAAAATAAAAACATCAGTGACTGGGTTCAACAACAGAATGGAGTACAGAGGAAAGCATCAGTGAACATGAAGGTAGAGTGATAAGAAATACACATTCTGATCAGCAGCCAGAAAGAAAAAATATTGAACAGAGCCTCAAGCATGTGTGGGACTCTAACAAAGGGTCTACTTTTCATGTCCTCAGAATTCAGGAAAGAAAAATAAGAGGGTAGGGCTGAAAAAGCACTCAGAAAAAAATGGTGAAAATGTCTCAAATTTGACAAAAAGCATAAACTTGGAGATTTAGGAAAATGGGCAAATCCCAAATAGAACCCAAAGAAATTTCACACCAAGACACATCATAGTCAAACTTCTGAAAATAAGAGTCTAAGATATCCTTAGGGGGATATTTCCTTAAGGGTGATATTTCCTTAAGGGGAAATTAAGATATTCTCAGGTGAAGGAAAACTGAAAAGAATCCATTGCAGTAGACCTACCGTAAAAGAATATCTAAAGAAAGTTCTCTAAACAGAAAAGAAATGATTAAAAAAAAAAAAAAAAAAAAAAGGAATCTCAGAGCACTAGGAAGAAAGCACATGATAAACAAAACCATGAATAAATACAATAGACTCTCCCCCCCCAGTGAATTTTCTAAATTATGTTTGAAAGTTGAAACAAAAATTAAAACTTTGTTATGTGGTTCTAAATATATACAGAATAGATATTTAAAACGTTTATATTTAAATGGGGGAGAAAAAAGGAACATAATGAGAGGTAAAATTTCTGTACTTTATTTAAACTGGTAAAATGGCAATACCAGCAGATTGATAAGTATATATAATGTAATCCTTAGAGGAACAACTAGAAAAGCTGTACCAAGATATAATTAAAAACATTATAAATAAATCAAAACAGAATTCTAAAAAAATGTTTAAGTAACCTAAAGGAAGGAAAGAAAGGAAAGGAAAGGAAAACAAAACAGACAGAAAACCAAAAATACAAGGGCAGACTTAGGTCTTAACATATCAAAAATTCCTTTGAAAGTAAGTGGTTTTAATAGACCATTTAATATACAGAGATTTGTAAAGTATATTTAAAAACATGACTGAGCTATATGCCATCTACATTAAAAAAATAACATATAATGGGGTGCTTGGGTGACTCAGTTGGTTAAAAATCTGATTCTTGGTTTTGGCTCAGGCCATGATCTTGGGGTCAAGGGATCAAGTCCTGTATCAGGCTCCCCACTCAGGCCAGAGTCTGCTTGAGATTCTTTCTCCCTTCCCCTCTATTTCTCCCCCTAATTACATTTATTAATATAATAATTAAATATAAAATAATACATAATACAATGGCATAGATTAAATGGAAAATAATGGGGAAAGATGTATCATGCAAACAATGATCAAATGATAACCAGAATGACTATATTAACCTCAGATAAAGTAGACTTCAAAGAACAATAAATAAGAGAAGACAAGAGAGGGGCGCCTGGGTGGCTCAGTCATTAAGCGTCTGCCTTCGGCTCAGGGCGTGATCCCAGCGTTATGGGATCAAGCCCCACGTCAGGCTCTTCTGCTGGGAGCCTGCTTCTTCCTCTCCCACTCCCCCTGCATGTGTTCCCTCTCTTGCTGGCTGTCTCTCTCTTTGTCAAATAAATAAAATCTTTAAAAAAAAAAAAAAAAAGAGAGAGAGAGAAGACAAGAGAGGTATAGCGTGTGATTGTAAATGGGCAATTCACCAAGAAGGAATTGCAGTCCTAAGTGTCCATGCACCACACAAGAGAGCCAGAAAATGTGTGAAACAAAAACTAATAGAACTGAAAGGGTAAATATACAAATTCACAATTATAGTTGAAAACTAACACTTTTCTCAACAACTGATAGACCAGAGTATCAGCAAGGATAGAGAAGAACTCAACGCAATCAATCAACATGGTCTAATCAACATTTATAAAACATCCTGTCCAACAACACCACGACATATACAAATACTTTCTAGTCTCCATGGAAAATTTGCCAAGAAATATCACATCCTGAGCCAGAGCACATTCAGCTGGTTAGAGAAATTGGACATCCATGGGCAAAAGACAAACCAACAAAAACAAACCAAGATTTCAACCTCCATCTCATTTCTAATTCAAAAGTATCTCAAAATAGACACAGACCTAAATGTAGTATGTAAAAATGGAAAAAGTTTTAGAAAACAGGAGAATATAGTTGAGACCTAAAGGTGAGCAAATAGTTCTTAGACTTGATACCAAAAGCACAATCCATTAAAAAAAAAAAAAAACCTGAAAAACTGGACTTAATCCAACTTTTGTTCTATGAAATATCCATGTTAAGAGTAAAGACAAGCCACAGACTCAGAGAAAATATTTGCAAACCACATATCCACCAAAGGACTACAATATACCAGTGGTCCTTCATAGAATATGCAAAGGACCCTCTACAGCTCAAATAAAATATTCAACAACTCAATTAGAAAATATATAAAAAAACACAAAGAGCGTGGATTATATACAGAAAGCAAGTAAGCACATGGAAGACATTCAGCATTATTAGCCATTAGAAAAACACAAATGAGAACCCCAACAAAATGTCACCACATACATATCAGAATGGCTAAAATAAAAAAGAGTGACACCACCAAGGATGTGTAGAAACTGGATTACTTATACAATGATGTTTGGAATGTCAAGTAGTACAGCTACTCCAGAAAATAGTATGGTAGTTTGGTTAAAACAAAACAAAACAAAACAAAACAAAAACTAATCAGGAACCCAGCATATTTCAATTCCTAGGTATTTATCCCAGGGAAATGAAAAACATTCACACAAAAACCTGTACATGAAGGTTTACAGCGCCTTTATTCATAATAACCCCAAACTGGCAACAATCCAGATGTCCTTCAAAAAGTGAATGATTAGGGGCACCTGGATGGCTCAGTAGGTTAAGCATGTGTCTTTGGCTTGGGTCCTGACTCTAGGGTCCCAGGATCAAACCCCATATCGGGCTCCCTGCTCAGCAGGGAGTCTGCTTCTCCCTCTCCCTCTGCTCCCCCAACTTGTGCTCACTTGCTCTCTCACTTTGCTCACTCTCTTTCAAATAAATAAATAAAATCTTTAAAAAATATATTTTTTTTAAAAAAGAGAGAGAGAGAGAGAGAGAGAGACAGCCAGAGAGAGAGGGAACACAAGCAGGGGGAGTGGGAGAGGAAGAAGCAGGCTCCTAGCGGAGGAGCCCGATGTGGGGCTTGATCCCAGAACGCTGGGATCATGCCCTGAGCCGAAGGCAGATGCTTAACAACTGAGCCACCCAGGCGCCCCAATAAAATATTTTTTAAAAAGGTGAATGATTAAACAAATTATGGTATATCCATACCATGAAATACTATTTAGCAAGAAAAAGGAACAAACTGTTGTCATATGCAACTACCTGGATGGGTCTTCAAAGAAATATCTGGAGTGAAAAAGGCCAATTCCAAAAGGTTACATACTATATGATTCCTTATTTATAATATTCTTGAAATGACAACACTATGAAAATGGAGAACAAATTAGTGGTTACCAGGGGTTAAGGAGTGGGTGGGGGCAAGAGGGAAATGGACATGGCCATAAAAGGATAATAGGAATGATCCACATGGTGATAAATATGTTTTATATCTTGACTTTATCAATGGCAATCGATATTGTGACTTTATACTATTTTACAAGATATTGCCAAAGGAAGAAACTAGATAAAGGTTACACTGGGATCTCTATGTGTTATTTCTTACAACTTCATATGAATATGTACTTCTCTCAAAATAAAGTTTAACTAAAAAAACAGCTAGAGAAATTATTAATTTTTATGTGAAGACACTTTCACTTCTTTACAAACACCTTAAAATCAGTGTGTTTTAGTGACTAGCAATTAGTTCTATTAAATTTGTAATTTGTAAAGGAAAATAAGTAAAAGCTAACCAGTTACTTGTAGTCTCTGAGCCACATGGTATTTCATTCTATCTTTTGATTATAAAAAGTAAATGTCTAACTCCAAATTGTATCTAAAAAGACAGTTTCCATAAAATACCGATATATTTTAGGATACAATTAAGCATACTTAAGATTTCCCACTTACAAAGTGGATTGGTGGTCAAGTTACAATTGGTAAGGATAAACTGACCCTAAATTCACTGCTTTTAAATTTAGTACATACTTAAACACGTATATATGCATATTCTTATTACACATGCACTGAGGTTAAAAATAATGACTATTTTTCTAAGGCTTTTTCTTTTTTTTTTAAACTCATGAGAACTAGAAGAGAACTAGTTTTCTCTGAGAAGGTTCACAGGTGGCTATTCAGTACGTTAACCAGTCAGTCAGTCTTCCAGGGCTATGTGCCTCAGTTTACATATCATCAACCAACAAAGTGCTTTCTTAGCAAATATTGCAATTTTAATAGAATAAAAACTTAATCCAACAATTGAGCAGATATCTTCTTCGTCTGCAAAGTCTTTGAAATGCATCTTATTCCACATTATTTGGCATCATTTTGTCTTCCTATTTGCACCACTATCAACCAGTAGCAGAAGCAGTTGGATACAAATTTCCCATTAAGAGTCAAGGAAGTATTTTCCTTGTTTGGTCCACAGAAGAATGGTGAAAGTGATGGTGAGGATTAACCAATGTGGAAACCTAAAATAACTACCCTTGAAATGGGAACTTCATCAAACCACCTTTCCATAGCTCCTTGGAATAGCATCAAAATCAGAAACTTTGAAATTGAATTTTTAAAGTTATTATTATTTTATTTTTTAGAAAAAGGGGAGAGAGAGAGCTAGCAAGCAGGGGAGAGGAAGAGGGAGAGGGGGACAGAATCTTAAGCAGGTTCCATGCTCAGCACTGAGCCCAGTGCAGGGTTTGACCTCACAACCCTGAGGTTATGACCTGAGCCCAAATCAAGAGTCAGATGCTTAACCAAGTGAGCCAGCCAGGTGCCCCTTGAAACTGAATTTTAATCATAATTAGAAAATAATTTTTGACAAATTTTCCAAAGTAGTTCAATACAGAAAGGATGTCTGTTTAACAAATGGAGCTAAAAATTAATGAAAAAAATCAAACTTAAAATACAGAAAGTTTCAAGATAACATTGTTTCCACCATAAAAAATGAAAACAAGTCAGACAGAATCAAGATTATAAATTTTAAAAGCCTGGGGTGCCTGGGTGGCTCAGTCAGTTAAGCGTCCAACCCTTGATTTTGGCTCAGGTCCCAATCTCAGGGTCGTGAAATTGAGTCCCATATCAGGTTCTGTGCTCAGCATGGAGTCTGCTTGGGAGACTCCCTCTCCCTCTCCCTCTCCCTCTCCCTCTCCCTCTCCCTCTGCACTTTCCGCAGCTTGAGTGTGCTCTCTCTCTCTGTAAAATAATAAATAAAATCTTTAAAAAAATAAGTAAATCTTAAAAGCTCATTAGAGCACTAAAGATATGAAGAAACATGAATAAACTGAAACCCAGAAACTGATGAACCTTCACTCCAAGGAATGAAGAGTCCAATGGCGGCTTTCACCCTGAGTAGGACAGTGGATGGAAGAGAAATCTGTCATTGATGGCAGTTAGAGAAACTAGAAAAAATGTTTATAAGCATTTAAAGTATTTATTTAGAAGCCCTAGGAGTCACAGCTATAAAGAGAGAGAGTCTGCACCATTTGCCAACTTTTGTCAGCCCTTCACTGAATCTTCACCTGGAACTATTGGTCAGAAAAGGAGAGTGGAGAGAGAATCTCCCAGAAGTGTGTGAGTATCGAGGACCACTAGGGCCAAGGGCAGGGCACTGAAACTCCCAGAACACTCTTGGCTTTCAGTAAGTACTCAGCATGGACTGTTAGCTGCTGCTGAAAGATCGCAGAGCTCTAAGAGAGAACACCCCAAGAGACATATGTATAGAGTTTCCTAAAACTGTGGATAAACATAAGAACTGAGGGACATAGGCACTCCAGATCTCTACGGAATATACTGATACAACCCCCTAATGCTGGGGGCAGGCAGCAGAGTGGAGAGTAACACTTAAGGTACCAAAAAGCTGAGAGTGGGAGTAGGGAGCAAAGAGTACTCCCCAGTGACTTGAAATGCTATTGAAGAAAAACATTTGATGTCAACCCAGTTTCCAAATATTGACAGTTGGGATAAAACAAAGGAAATCTCCAGGGCCTCTAAAATGCTTGGTATCCAAGCCCTACTGAAGGAAAGTTACTAATTCTTGCCTAAAAAATCACTTAGGATTTCCATTTCCAGGAAAGAGAGCAAGCATACTCAAGCCCATCTCTCTTACTGAATGCAAATATAAATCCTGAAGAATGCACAGAACTGCTATCTGAGGACTCTGAATACTGGAGAAGGAGAATAGAATTAGAAGTTCTATTGGACCAGCAGTAAGTTTACAACTTTTTCCTCTCTGATATTACCTGGCCAAGAATCAAAGATGGCCCCAAACTCAGAAGTGCACACCAAGTATGGACTAAGTTCCGAGAGCAGCTCTCTTTTTGGCCTTGGGTACAGGAAAAGGGGTCCATAAGGATTAAATACAGTGGAGATATTTTATATTTAGTTGTTTTCTAGTTTCCCTGTACTCCTTCCTCAGCCCTAAGCAATTCTGCACAGATGGTGCAGCAGACAGATGGCACTCAGATAGCAGAACAGGTATCAAAACTATGGGGCGGGGGGGAGTCTTCTTTCTTCCCAGAGGATCTGCAATGACAACATTGTAAGACAAATTCCTACAGCTTTTTTTCTGTCTGTCTTTTGACTGCCCAACTCCAGATACAGATGCAATCATGGTAAGTGTACAGAAGATAAAGGAAAACTAAAGCCTCGGCTTTCCAGACAAGGGATCAGAAAAGAGAAAACAAACACATAACATAATGTCAAAGAAATCACAGAGAGAAAGAAGATCAAATCAGCAATCCCATAAGGTTGTGTACAAACGCCCATGCTTACCTCTGAGATGTGCATTTATATTTTAGTAATATATTTAATAATAGATGAAAAATGAGACTGACCCCTGGGCAGTGCATACATGGAAAAAAATCACACAGTACTGTGAACACCATGAAAAATGAACTGACATTAGAATCACAACCCACAGAAGGCAGGTCAGAACTTGAGGCGTGACCCTAAGCCGGTAAATGATCAGCTAAAATAAATAAAAACATCAACATTCTCCTTCATATTCGAGTAAGACCAAGAGTCTCATGGTAGAATATTCAAAATGTCCAAGACACAGTCCAAGATTACTCAACATATGAAGAACTAGGAAAATCTCAACTCATGAGAAAAAAGATAATCAACAGTCACCAACCCCTAGATGATACAGATGTTGGAATGTGTTTTTTTTAAGACTTTAAAAAAGAAAAGAGATCATTCTTTCAAAAAGAAGAATAACCCGTTGAAATGAATGGAGAAGCAGAATATCTTACCAAAGAAATGCAAGATGCAAAGCATAAAGAGTTAAGACTGAAAAATAGAAAAAAAAAAAAAAAGGAAAAAAATAGAAAACTGAGAAATAGAAAAACCAAAATAAAATATTCACTGGATTGGCTCAGCAGAATGGAGACAACCAAAAAACAATTGATGACTATGAAGACAAATACATCAATCGAAATTGTCCAGTCTGTTCAAGAGAGAAAAAAAATGAATACAAACTCAGAGACCTGTGGGACAATACCAAAAGTTCTGGCATTCATATAATCTTAGTTTCAGGAGGACAGAGAAAAAATGGGGTGGAAAAAAATGTTCAAATACATAAACTTACTAATGCAAGAGGCTCAATAAACCCAAAACTTGGTAATTACAAAGAAATGTATGCTTCAAAACATCATAATCACACTGTGGGAAACTAAAGACAAAAGAAAGCAAATATACAAACAAAACAACCAGAGACCAAAATTGAGGAACAACGAATCTAATTATTATAGAAAGCATGGAAGCCAGAAGGAAATGGAATACCATTTTTGAAGTTCTGAAAGAATTATCAACATTTAGAAAATTAAAAATTTTAACAAGTTTCATTTTATTAACATCAAAACCTGGAAAATAATTAAATTTAATAATATGATGTTCACGAGCTGACAACTGTAAATTAGTGCTGAGAGGTAGTAAGGAAATGTAAATAAACAGACTTACATAATGTTCAAGAATTGAAAGATTCAATATTGTTAAGATGTCACTTCTGCCCACATTTATCTAAAAATTCAATGCTAATACAAACAAAATCACAGGAGGAGTTTTGAGGAAATTGATAAGCTTATTCTAATATCAGCATGGAAATTAAAGGGACTTAGAATAGTGAAAACGTCTTGAAGAAGAATGAAGTTGAAGGACTTACACTACTTAATTTTAGAGCTTATTATAAATTCACAATAATTGAAGAATGGAGCATTTGCAAAGGATAGGAAAAATAGATATAAGGAACAGAGGTGAGAACCGAAATATAGAGCTGTACATACAGAGGCAATGGTTTTCAAAAACAGCATCAGAGTGACTCAATAAAGGAAGCGAGGTCATTTTAAAAAGTGATACAAAAATATGTGGATATCTGTAGTTTTAAAAATTAACCCCAAGCTTTACTTCACAGCACAGACAAAAATTAAATCCCAATGAATCAAAGATCTAAACATAAACCCAGAACTATAAAGCTTCTAGAGAAAAAAAGTGGTATTTCAGTCCACATAGGGTATGGGAAGATCATTTGATTACAGAAAGCACTAACCATGAAAGAAAAACAAACAAACAAACAATAGAATGTCATCTGTGTTAAAATGCTTCTGCTTATCAAAAGACACCACTATTTCAAAGGAATAGGCAAACCAAAGAATGGGAAAAACTCTGCAACACCTATTTTGACAACAGACTCATATTCAAAATATATAACAAACTCATGCAACTCAGTAACAAAACTTTAACTTCCTTCAAATAAGCACATTTTACCCAGATAAATAAAGGGGCAACAGGTGGGTGAAAAGCTTGCTCAACATTTTTCATCATCAAGGAAATGCAAATTAAGTCACAATGAGATACCACCACATATCGATGACAATGCCTACAGTTAAAAAGACAAAATTTCAAATACAGGCCAGGATGTCAATGGATGAAAACCATATATTGCTGGTGGAAATGTAAAATGGAACAGCTCTTTTGGAAAATAAATGACCATTTCTTATAAGCTAAACACACAATTAACATAAGATCCAGCAATTCCACTCCTAAGTATTTACCCAAGAGAAATAAAAATATATACCATTAATAATGATTTATACATGATGGTTCATAGTAACTTAATTCATATGGCCAACAACTAGAAACTACCCAAAAGTAAATACACACACAGATAAAGTGTGTGTATTTACACAAAGAAATACTACTCAGCAGTATAAGGGAATGAACTACTAATACATACAATGACATGGGTGAATGTCAAAAACATTATACTCTGAAAAAATTAGACGCAAGAAAAGTGTGTACTCTAGATTTCATTCATATGAAGTCAAAAAGTCAGCAAAACGAATCTAACCAATTCAATACAATCCCTACCAAAATCTCAGCTGGCTTTTTTTACCCCAGAACTTAACAAGTTGATCCTAAAATTCATATGGAAATGCAATGGGCCCAGAACAGTCAAAATAATCTTTAAAAAGAATGAGGCAAACCTTAAAGAGACTCTTAACTCTAAGAAACAAACTGAAGGTGGTTGGAGGGAAGATGAGTGAGGGATGAGGTAATTGGGTGAGGGCATTAAGGAGGGCACTTGATATAATGAGCACTGGGTGTTATACGCCGCTGACGAATCACTAAATTCTACCCCTGAAACTAATAATACACTATATGTGTAAATTGAATTTAAATAAAGAATTAAAAAAAAAAAAAAGAATGGAGTTACAGGATGCACACTCCCAATTCTAAAACTTACTACACAATGGTACTCCAGTAATCAAGGCTACATTCTACTGGCATAAAGACAGATGTACAGAATAAAAGTCCAAAACAAACCTTTACATTCCTATCAACTGATTTTAAACAGTGGTGTCAAGACAATTTGGGAAGGCGGAGGCGGGGGGTAGCCTTTTCAACAGATGGTGCTAAGACAACTGGGTAGCCACATAAAAAAGAATTGAGTTGGACCCGTTCTTCAAACAACACACAAAAAATTACTGAAAATGGACCAGAGATGCAAAAGTAAGAGCTAAAACTATAAAACTCTTAGAGGAAACTCTTTGTGGTCTTGGTTAAGCAAAGCCTTCTTAGAAATGACACCAAAAGTGACAAAAGAAAAAAATGGATAAATTAGAGTTCTTCAAAATTAAAAACTTTTGTGTTTTAAGGAAACTATCAAGAAAGTAAAAAGAAAAGCTACAGAATGGGACAAAGTATTTACAAAATCATGTATGTGATAATGGACTGATAGAACTACAAAAAGAACTGTATGCGGATTTCATAGCCGCCTTATTTATATTAGACTGAACAGGAAAAAAATCCAAATATCTTCCAAAAGGAAACTTGGATAATCCAATTGTGGTATATTCATGCAATGAAATACTATTTGGCTGTTAAGAAACAAACAAGTAAACCTTTTTGAAACACACAATACATGGATGAATCTCAAATGTTGAAGGAAATAAAACACAAAAGAATACATATTGTATAACATTTATGTAAAATTAAGAATAGGAAAAAATAGGGGCGCCTGGGTGGCACAGTCATTAAGCGTCTGCCTTTGGCTCAGGGCATGATCCTAGCATTCTGGGATCGAGCCCCACATCAGGCTCCTTCGCTAGGAGCCTGCTTCTTCCTCTCCCACTCCCCCTCCTGCTTGTGTTTCCTCTCTCACTGGCTGTCTCTGTCAAATAAATAAATAAATAAAATCTTTAAAAAAAAATGATGTGTGAATATGTCAAGTATATCAAAGGGGAGGTGCATAACTGTAAAGGGTTCAGAAGGAACTTTTTGTGGTAATAAAAATATTCTATGTCTCAACCAGGGTGTTGGCATTACAAGTGAATACATCTGTCTAAATTCATCAAGTTGGACATATGCACATTTCATTGTATATAAATTTTACTTCCATTTTTAAAAGTGTAAGAAGACGAGTAGGTGCCTTACTTCATGGTGTCCTATACCTCTGTCTCCCTTTAAAATACCAAATACAGAAGCAAAGAAGGCCATTTTAGCTTCACAAGGGGCTATGGGACTCTTCCTATACTTCAGTAGGCTTCTGAAATTCCTGCCTTGTTTGAAAAATGGAACAAATCCTAAATAGTTCCCAAGTTTCCTGATTGATATTCTATCTCCAGTATGTGACTTGGAATAAAAGGAAAGTGGACATTTAACCTAAATCTTACTACGGGCCAGGCCTGAGGTCACCAAGAATAGGGAGTAAGAATATTTATTTTTTCTACAACAGAGTGAGTTGTGTTCAATTCCTACTGACTTCTGTATATTCATTTTATATCCAATAATCTTCTTAAAGTTAGTTTTAAGAAGACTTTAGGTTTTCTATTTAAACAACTATTATTTGCAAATAATGCAAATTTTGCTTTTTCCCCAATCCTTATATCATATATTTATCTTTTTTAAAAAAGATTTATTTATTTGAGAGAGAGTGAGAGACAGAGCACGAGAGCAGAGGGGGATGGGCAGAAGGAGAAGCAGACTCTCTGCTGAGCAGGGAGCCTGATGTGGGGCTCCATCCCAGGACCCTGGGATCCTGACCTGAGCTGAAGGCAGATGCTTAACTGACTGAGCCACCCAGGTGCCCCTATCATTTATTTATCTTAAAGTACAATGAAAAGAAGCAGTAACAGGAGGCATCCTGGTCTGGTCTGGTTATAGATTTTAAAAGAAACACTTCTAACTTTTCAGCATTAAGTACAATGGTTACTGAAGATTTTCAGTGGACATCTTTTATCAATTTAAAGAAATGCCCTTTTATTCTTAGCTGACTACATTTTTTAAAAAATATAAACTGGGATTGAATTTTATCAACTGTTTTATTCTATAGCTAGTGAAGTCTTATTTTCTTTATTTAATCTATTACCATTGTCAACTATATTAATCACTTTTTAAATGTTAAGCAATCATTGCATTCCTAGAATAAATACCACTTTAAAAAACAAACGTCATAGAAGTGAGTTGGCACCTAGCATTTGTATCTTGGTTTTTAAATACCCTTGTCATGAAAGGAAACAGTGCTCCTTAGGGAAATGGCTGATTCTAACACTGTGGCAGGAAATATACAAGATGAGACCAAAGTATCTTGCAATGGCAGAAATTAAGAAAGTGCTAAGGAAAAAGGAAGGAACAAAGAAAGGAAGGAGAGAGAGAGGGAGGAAAGGTATTCCATGTTCCTGAATTGAAAGAACATTGTTAAAGTGATAATATTTCCAAAAGCCATCTGTAGTTCAGTATAATCCTTATAAAGATTCCAGTGGCATTTTTTACAGTAGAAAAAACAATCTTAAAATTTATATGGAACCAAAAAACAGCAACAACAACAACAACAACAACAACAACAACAACAAATAGCCAAAGCAAACCCGAAAATGAAGAACAAAATGGGAGGCATCAAGCTATATCATAAGGCCATAGTGGTTAAAACAGTATGATACTGGCATACAGAAACATTGAGCAATGAAACAGAATTGAACAAAAATAAGCCTAGGCACATATGGTCAACTGATTTTATAAGGGAGTCAAAAATACTCAGTGGGAAAAACACAGTTTCTTCAATAACGATGCTGGTAAATCAGATATTCACATACAAAAGAATGAAACTAATCCCCTATCTTTCCTACTGACAAAAATTAACATGAAATGGATTAAAAACTGAAATATAAAATGTGAAACCACAATACTCCCCAAAGAACACATAAGAAAAAACTCCTTGATATGGCTCTTGACAGTTAATGTCTTCATATGACACATAAGCACAAACAACAAAATGAAAAATAAACAAGTGAGATGATAATAAACTAAAAAGTTTCTGCATTGCAAAAGAAACAACCAACAAAATGAAAAAGGCAACATATGTAATGATTAAAAATATTTGCAAGCCATACATCTGATAAGGGGTTAATACCCAAAATATACAGGCAACTCATATAAAACTCAGGAGCAAAAAAAAAAAAAAAAAAAAAAAAAAAAAAAAATTTAAAATTTAAAAAAATGGGCAAAGGACCTGAACATTTGCCAAAATAAATATATAAATAGTCAACAGGTACGTGAAAAGATGTTCAACATAAGGAATCATTATGGAAATGCAAATGAAAACAGAAGAGATACCACCTCCTGCCTGTTAGAATGGCTAGCATGGAAAAGACAAAAGACAACAATGCTGGTGAGGATGTAGAGGAAAGGGAACTCTCATGCACTGTTGGTGGGAATGTAAACTGGTGCAGCCACTATGAAAAACAGCATGGAGTTTCCTCAGAAAATTAGAAATGCAACTGTCATACGGTCCAGCAATTCCACTTCTGGGAATATATACAAAGGAAATGAAATCACTATGTCAAAGAGATATGTGTACTTCCATGTTCATAGCAGCATTATTTACAATAGCCAAGACACAGAAACAACCTAAGTGTCCACTGATGTGAACATTTATGTATATAGATATGTAAGGGAATACTATTAATTCATTAAAAAATGAGGAAACCCTGCCACTTACGACAATACAGATGGACGTTGAGAGCATTACGCTAATTAAAGTTATGTCAAACAAAGAAAGACAAATATTATATGATCTCACTTATATGTGGAATCAAAATAAAAAAAAAAAACCTCAAAGAATAAAAGATCAGATTTGTGATTATGATGGCAAGGGTGAAATGGGATGAAAGTGGTCGAAAGGCACAAACTTCCAGTTATAAGATAAATAAGTACTGGAGAAAAATGTGTAATATGATAACTGTAGTTACCACTGCTATATAATATATACAAGTTGTTAAGAGTAGATCCTAAGAGTTCCCATCACAAAGGAAAAAATATTTATAATAATATCTGTATGTGCTGATGGATATTAACTGAACTTACTGTGGTCATCATTTCACAGTACATGTAAGTCAAGTCATTATGCCGTATACCCCAAACTTATACATTGCTGTATGTCAATTACATCTCACTAAAACTGGAGAAAAAAAGAAGGAAATAACAAACCAACAGAAACAATGATGGTAGCGTGTCAATGGGCACAGGAACCCACGAAAGTAGTTCCTGATTCCCTGAGCTGGAACAATTTAAGCAATAAAATAGTTCATATTGGTTGAAAACCCTATATATAAAGTAAACATCAATGCAGTCACAATATAGGTAAATGACTGAAAATAATGGGGAAAAAGAGACAAAAATACCATGCAGAAAAATCCAAAATAATTTATATAGATACCCCACCCTCAAGGAGGTGGAAAGCAAGTCTCCAGTCCAGAAGGATGGGCTATGCATGGTGACTTCTTTCAGAGAGTACACTATGGAAGGGCGGTGTGTGGAGAGAAACTTCATAGCGGAAACCTAGCAAACGCTACCTCAGCCAGGTCATCGATACACCTCAACAGTCATAAGTTATATTGATAATATGCAACCCAGATCTAATGGGATGAAAATGACACTTTAATTTGTGGTCCATCTTTCAAAAATATATCCCAGTGTAATCATTAGAAAACCATCACACAAATCTCAATGAGACAAATCCCTAAAAATCCCTAACCAGTATTCAAAATTGCCAAGGTCATCAAAAGCAAGGAAAGTCTGAGACTCTATCATAACCAAGAAGAACTTTAGGAGACATGCAGCTGAATGTATTGTGTATCCTGGCTGGGATTTTGAAAGAGAAAATGGATATTAGGTGTAACTATAGAAATCTGAATAATTATGGAGTTTAGTTAATAATAATGTATCAATATTGGTTCATTAATTATGACAAATGTATCACAGAATTGTAAGATGTTAATAGTTGGAGAAACTGTATGGGAACTCTCTGTATTATCTTTGCAATTTGTTTTGGAACTATTTAACTGTTCTAAAATGAAAAGCTTATTTTTAAACAATGAGCTAGGATATTTCTCTCATTTTCTTTTCAGCACCAACGTGTATAAAACAGAATCTCCTTCACTAAAGGTTTGGTTGAACTCTGTAAAATCATCGAAGCCTGGTAGCTTTTTAGGGGGAAGATTTTTAAAAACTTCTAACAAATTTTTTCCAATTTATAATAGTAAGAAGAAAGTATAATAAATCCTCAACTTCTATAGTTACCAAATATGGCCAATTTTGTTTCCTCTAAATGACCAACTTCCCTCTTCCAGTATTATTTTGAAGTAAAGCTAGATATCATAGAAACCTAGACAAACCTAGGCATTTTACTGGTAAATATTCCTGCATATATCTCTAAACAATAAGGACTCTTTTTAAAACACACAACCATAAAAACAAGAGTATACCTAAATATTAATATTATAATATCAAATACCTACCATTCATATGGTCCAATGGTCTTATCATTTTTATTTGTAAATAGATAAATTAGTATTGCTGACAATTTTATGCTATTTCTTCATTTTGTACTTCATTGGTTTCTATTTCATTCTTTCTTTCTTCTTCTTTATTTAGGCATATTTTATTATTTTTTATTATTATTTGATTGGATGATTAATCAATTTTAAATCTATTCTCTGCCTATTCATGCATTTAATTCAAAGCTATACACATTTCACTCAATTTAATTACATCACAAAAGTAGTGCTTCCATTGTCAGAGTTTAAATATTTTTCAGTTCCCTTTTAATTTATTTAAAAATGAATTACTTAAAATATTGTATTTTAATTTTCAGAGTTGTTCAAAAATTTTTGTCTGTTATTGATTTCTGATACTACTGTCTGAAAAGGGATCATGAAAAGTAGGACACTGATGTATTTTTATAACAAGTATTTGATTTTTTTTCATTTCATGAAAGCAAGGACCACATTATATTCTCTGCTGGATATGTTGAAAAAATAAATGAACAAAATTATATGCAGGGCCTATTTTCAAAATTTAGCATATACAGAAATATGTCCTGAAGTTTAACACCTACTATTCTAAACCCTTAATAAATTAAAAGCCAAGTAGATATGACTTCCTAAGTTGGCTTTTGTAAAGAAAAAAAAAATTCTGGCTCTTTTTTCTAGATATATAATGTGGATATATTTCAGCCGGTGATAAGCACTATGAATGATGTGTCATTCCAGATGTTTCTCTTCTTTGGATGATACTTAAAACTCAGCTGCAATGACTGCTTCTAGCATCAACATATTAACACAACGAGACAAATCTAAGTTTTTCATACTGCTAAAAACAGTTTTTCAAAAAGCAGTTGCATTTTAAGATACTAATAATGATCAGATAGAGAAATTAAAAATAAAAAACATTTATAGTTGCACCAAAAATTAATGTTCTTAGGAACAAATTTAACCAAGTAGGTAAAAGACTTGTATGCTGAAAACTGTAAGACGTTCACGAAAGAAACTGAGGGTGACACAAATAAATGAAAAGATATTCTGTGCTCACTGAAAGGATATTGTTCAAATGTGCATACAACCCAAGCAATCCATAGATTCAATGCAATTCCTATTAAAATCCCAATGTCATTTTTCACAGAAATAGGAAAGACAATCCTAAGATTTGTATGGAATTACAAATGACCTTGAATAGCTAAAGCAATCTTGAGAAAGAAGAATTATATTACAAAGCTATAGTAATCAAAACTGTATAATATTGGCATAAGACATATAGATCAATGGAATGGAAAAGAGAGTCCAGAAATAAATGCATGCATATTTGGTAAATTTACAAAAAAGGAGTCAAGAATAAACAACAGGGATAAAGACAGTCTCTTCAATAAATGGTGGAGATACTGGACAGTCACATTCAAAAGAATGAAACTGGACTACTATCTTAGACCACACATAAAAACCAACTTCAAACGACGTAAAGACTTGAATGAAATACCTGAAACCATAAAAATATCACAAGAAAAAATAGGGGTATGCTCCATAACACTAGCCTTAGTGATCATTTTTTTTTAAATTGGACACCAAATAGCAAAAGCAACAAAAGCAAAAATAAACAAATAGGATTATATCAAACTAAAAAGCTTCTGCACAGAAAGGAAACCACCTACAAAATGATGAGGTAACCTACAGAATAGCAGAAAATATTTGCAAATTATTAACCTGATAAAGGGTTACTATCCAAAACATATGAAGAACTCAAACAATTCAATAACAAAAAACAATCCAATTAGAAAATGGGCAGAGGAGCTGAACAGAGATTTTTTTCAGAGAAGACTTACAGATAGTCAATAGGCAAGTGAAAAGGTGTTCAACATCACTTTCATCGGGGACATACAAACCAAAACCACAATGAGATATCACCTCACAGTATTAAAATGACTGTTACACACAAGACATAAAAGTCATCAATGATGTGGACAAAAGGAAACCCCTGTGCACTGTTGGCGGGAACGTAAATTGGTGCAGCCACTGTGGAAAACAGTATAGAGGATCTACAAAAAAATTAAAAATAAAATCCAGCAATTTCACTTCTGGGTATTTATTCAAAGGAAATTAAAATCACTATCTTGAAGAGATATTTGTACCCCCATGTTCACTGCAGCATTACTTCCAATAGCCAAGATATGCAAACAGCCTAAGTGTCCATCAACAGATGAGGGAAAAAGAAAATGTAGTATATGTATTTATTCAGTGGAATATTATTCAGCCATAGAAAGAAGGAAATCCTGCCATTTTCAACAGTGTGGATGGGCCCTGAGAGCAATACACTAAGTGAAATGAGTCAGAGAAAGACAAATACCATATGACCTTACTTATTTGTGAAATCTTAAAAAAACCAAACCAAACCAAACAAAAAAAAAAATGAAATCATAGATATGGACGACTGATTAGGGGATGCCAGAGGTGGGTGTGGGTGAAATGGATGAAGACGGTCAAAGGTACAAATTTCCAGTTATAAAATAAATAAATCCTTAGAATATAATATATAGTATGATAAATACAGTTGATAATGCTTTATTTTTGTATTTCCAATTTAAAAGAATCTTAAAAGTTCTCATCAAAGAAAAAAATCTTGAACTATGTATAGTGATGGATGTTAACTGGTTACTGTGGCAACCATTTCACTATATTATGCACCTGTATCATGCTCATCGTAAACTAATATAATATTGCATATTAACTGTATCTCAATTTTTTAAAAAGGAAAAAGAAACAATTCTCCTTGGTCCCAACCTAACCCCCTCCTTTGACTATTACCAGTTAGAAAATCAGATGTATGACCTACTTGGCTATTGTGAACAACAAATTTCTATCAAAACCAAATCCTGACCCCAAGAAAACTAGTAATAAGACCTGGTATTCTTAGAGACAATGGCTCCATGCCACCTTAATCCTGGGTTTCCAGACTCTGAATTGCCCTTCTTGGGAGTCTTCTCTCCGTCAGAGTCCGGACTATACAGTTGTCTATATAGCTGTTCGGCAATATCAAGAAGGGCATCTAAGCAAAACCATGACAGTTCACCAAGGCCATGTCACCTGGACTATGTGCAATGTTCCTGTTTTCATATGTGTCTCTTAAGTTAAAAGGAATGATCTCTTCTTGTTCAAGTAACAGGCATTGAACATTGCACGATAGAAGTGAAGTTTCCCCAAGTTTATATCACCAGCCCAACCAATCCCAGTGTCACCGCGGTAGCTGGCCCTCCACACTGTGGCACCGAATGAGTAAGATGTGGTGATGGCTTCTACTGTCATAAGTTTGCCTTGTCCTCCAGCAAGGATGTCACAGAGGGTCCAAGAATTCTGATCTCCCCACTTCCTCAAACTCTTCTGTTTTTTCTTCAAACTCCTATGAAGTCAATATCCCAATCTTTGACCATTATTCCTTGGAAGCTCATTGTGAGAAAAAAAGGGAGAGTATGATTATGAACTTAGCTAATGGTCAGTACGGTAACATCCAGGCAACATCTGAATATCTAGATGAAGAAAAAAAAGGGAACCTTACAACAGGGCACATGGGGTTCCTCTGTTTCCTTAGTGTCTTGAAATGAGAAATCAAGAATTGATATTTTTCTTTTTCCCAAGAAGAGATGACCTAATGAGATGAAAAGGAACCATATGGTATCAAGATTTTACATAATTAGCCCAAGCATTTTAAAAATTATGTTTTTGTAGAATATTGGTGTTCTGTAGACATTAATATCTCTGATAAAAAAAAAACAAAGTTAAATAGTGGCAGAAATGATATTCTTCTAAAACTTTAATATAAATTTAAGAAAAGAGCAAATACACTTAAGCCATTTTTCATGTCATTTTGAAATGGTCTTACTACAATAATTTGTTGTGTTATAAATACATATAAAAATGTTCTCTACTATTTTTAAAATCTAAACACATATTTTAACTCATAAATTCTTACTGCTATTCATAAATAAAATTATCTTTGCAGGTTGGAGGGAAAAGTATAATCAGAAGGAATCTGGCCTACAAAATACTAAGTAAACCGATTTCTAGTAATTAAAATAATTTAGAATCATGTAAGAATCAATAATGGTTAATGGAAAAGTATAAGCAGTCTAATAACTCATGTAGATTAATATGGGTATTTGGAATACAATAAAGGTGACAGTAAAGGTTAGACTGTTTAATAAATGATTTTGGGAAAACATTCCTTTGATCCCTGCCTCACGTCAACTTAATTCCATCTAGATGATGCCAAGATTTACAGAGAAAAACAAAACGAAACAAAACAAACCAAACACATACTTTCTAAAAGATAATGGTAATATCGTTATACTCTTGGGTTAGAATGGGCCTTTTTACATCTAGCCAAATTTAAGATGACATTAAAGTCTTGAAGACAGAATAGCTGAACCAGTGTTAGGGAGTACAAGCTAAAACAGAATCTCCCAGAATTTAGAGAAACATGACCTTATAGCAGTTTGTGAAAAATAATGAAAAGTGTAAAAACAAGAGTGAGTTATTTCATTAAAGAGTCAAGAGCAAAGGAAACAAATATGAAATAGCTAATTGCTGAAAGAAAGCTTTCCCAAATAAATACTTAGGTCAACAGAACAAAAGAGCAGGCAGAATTGATAAAAACTAGTAATGTCCCCAAGCCCACCTAGCTACTCCTGGCAGAGATGGACTTGGAATCCAGACCTGCCTCACTACCAATCTCATGGTCTTTTTATTCCCACATTTGTATCACCTAGCCATTAAAAAGCAATCTTTCTACATGAAATGTGGTACTCTGGATTGAATCCTAGATCAGAAAATGGAAATTATTGGGAAAACTGGTGAAATTCTAGTAAAATCTGAAGTTTGGTTAATAGCAACACACCAATGGTAATCTCTTAGTTGTGAGAATTATGCCATAGTTATGGAAGACATTAACATTAGAAAACTGGATCAAGGGAATGCAGATATGCAACTTCCTTTAAAGCTAAAATGATTCCAAAATAAAAGGTGTATTAAAAAAATAAAATAAACCTCTCAAAAATGGTGACTTGAATACCATCTTAAGCCTTGTAAGTAAAGAGATTTATTGCATGAAGCCAAATTTTTAAAATTTGCATTTTGCATTAAAGACTTTGATTAAAACAGGTTCATCAATGATTTTAAAAATCAATACCTCGATTATACAGTTTTTTTCAAAATTCTTATTTAACTTTCCATACCATTTTTCCTTTCATGTGGATAAAAATAAAGAATACAGTAAATAGTAATCTTCAAATAATGTGATGTGGCGGTGATGACCTGCTTTTTGCTTCTACTACAGACATGACAAAATTTTGGGGCTTGTAACAGCAAGAATTAAATTTAGAGGATGAATAGAACTGCCTGACTTTAGGAGCTGTCAGATACTGAAAGAATCAGGACCTCAGAAATAAATGAATCCTAGGAGCAGAAAAGGTGAAGCATGTAATTAAGTAGAAAACTCAGAGGTAAGAAAAGAGGAGAAAAACACTGAGAAAGAGGGAGAAGAAACAAAATAATGGGCATTAATGAGAATCAGGGCTTATGATGTCTCTAAGGAACTGAGATGTGATAAATTATGGAATGGGGGTAAACAGTTATATGAATAGTAGTCAATCACATCATGTCACTGCCTCATGCAAAGCCTTTCAATGGCTCCCATCACTCACAGCATGAGCCAGAGATCCCTGGGGACCTTGACGACTTACCCCTCTGTTTCCCATCATTTTGCTGACTTTATCTTCTACTATTCACTCTCTCCCCACCAACTACCCTCCAGCCAGCCTGTCTCCAGGCTTTTCCTCAGGCACCCTAGGCCTTTGTACCAGCTTATCTCCCAGCCTAGAATGATCCTTCCCCAGATATCACCAGGGTTTACTACTTTGCCTCCTTCAAGTTTTGCTCAAATACTATCTTTTCAGTGATTTACTTCTATGAAACTCTATTTCAAATAGAGATGTCCTAGAACACCCAATCTCTCCTACCCTGATCTTATTTTCTCATGGCTGTTTCTACCATTTATCACTCTAAATACTTTCAATGTCTGTCTCCACAACCACTAGAATGTAAGCTCTCCGATTTTTGCCTGTTTTTGTTTTGTTTTTTTTCCACTGATGTTTCCCCAGGGCCTACGACAGTACCAGGTACAGAGTAGGTGCTCAATAAATACAATAAATAAATCAATCAACAAATAAGTATGATTTTTCATTACCATAGTTAAAATAAGAATAATAAAATACTGGAAACATTTCCAAAGTTGTTTTTTAGCAATGAGAGTAATATTTTTGTGTCCTTGTATTTTCTGGATATTTTTGACACTGAACAATTATTCTATAATGTTTCAAAACAGGTTTTTATCTTGTTAAAGACTAGTGAGTTATATGCCTGAGATTACTAAAGCTGAGATCCATTCATCGGCAGTCAGAAGGATACATTCTTTAGAGGCCTGTTCTTATGAGCTTAAATAGCATTTAGCTAATAGTAGGAAAAGGTCCCCGTCATAAAAACTTTACATAACAAATATTCAGTGGTGTAATCCACTAAGTTAATGGAATCATAAAATTCCAACCTTCTCATTTTGAAAATGAAAAAATTGAGATCTAAAAAAAATAATAAAAAAAAATTGAGACCTAGAAAAGTTGTCACTTCTCACATTCATGTAGGACATAGCTGACAACGTGTACAACAGGAGCTAGCCTGAAACAAGACTAAAACATCGCAGAATGGCCTAGCTTGTACACATATCGTAACACCGTCGAAGTCCAGATTGGGCCTTTTTAGTTTCCTATTTGACTAAAGGTTCCTTTTCTCCAACCTATTTCTGTTTCATTGCTCAAAGATGCTTGTGAGCAGTTGTTTCCTATTGTTTGAATATTTAAGATTCTCTTGGCATTAAGATAACCAGAATTGTAAACAGTGTGATCACCTACGTATTTTAGCATGCTCAAAGGCCACTGCACCATTCCAGACCCACTAAACATTCAGCCTCTTGCTCCAGACCTTTACCTTCCCTGAGAGAAGTGCGAGGCCAGCATATTTTACCAATTTCTTACTCTTTTCGGTCAATTAACTCTCATGGAATCAAACAGAAGCAGCCTTCAAGGTCTGAAAATGTGTCACTTCTCTTTTTTAAAAAAGATAATTCTTGTGCTGAAAAACTGCACATGCACCATTGTTTTGTCCTAAGTGAGGAAAAAAGACTCGTGTTCTATTTTTTTGCTCAGAGGTAGCAGCAGCAGTTAATCCACACATGTACGCACCCTGGGACCCCACACAGTCATCTCTGATGTTAGAGCAGCATGCAGGCACATACTTTCACAAAGAGAGTCTATAAAATGAGGTTGCTATGGACCAAAACAACCATATTGATTTTTAGTGCAATTCCAAACACAAGGAAACATCAGTTTTCTGAACAGCACACACTGGGAAGGACAGGGAGAAATACACCGCAATAGTACGGAGAAAGAAAAGGATAGAAGACAATTACATTAGCAAACATCTTTGCGCTCTTTTAGGGTGTTTGTTTCTAAGTTCAAAGAACCGAGAGGCTTGAGCTATGTTCAACTGTTCTTAGCTGAAAACCTAAGATTGTTCATTTACTGACACTCTGCTCACAGCTGAAAGCCCGGGTCTTGGGAAATAAAGCCATATAGCCATTTGAATGTTTGAACATCTTCTTCAAAGCCCAAATAGTTATTTCTTTTTCTCAATTAATACCACCCCTCCCACCCCCTGCCCCCATCTGCAAATGACAGAACTGTCTAAACTGCATTAGAAACACCTTATTTACCAATACATCATTAAGTTTGCTGCAAGCAAATATTTTCCTGAGATATCCTTAATGAGACAAAATGCCTTTCAAGCCAGAGACCTTTGGAAGGGAGGTGCAGGAGTAGGAGAGACCAGCCAGCACTTACCATGGCCCCCTCACTTCTTCTTTGGGCAACTTCTCGCTGCAGCCGGGCCACAGCCAACTTCTCCCTGGGGGAACAAAAGCACATGGTTAGTTGCCTATTCTTCTCAGGGTAGAGGTACACTGGCATGGCTTTGAAACATTCTTTGAGGTCTCCAGAGGAACTCCTTCCTTGGGTTAGCTCACTTCCTCCACTAAACTTTCTATAAATATTTAAAGTCGTTCGTGCATTGTTTTCATTGAGTGTCATGAAAGAGATTTTTTTTGCTTTAGATTTTATAAAAGCCAAATAAACCCTGAATGCTAAGTAAAAGCTTCCCTTTAAGTTCATGAACATATGTAATTTGGAAACAAATTTTCCATGGCTAAAATATTCAGTGGTTGTTTCTGTATCAATTTTGCTTGCATACAATTATTTTTATTTCTTTTGTTGCCTTTTAATGATTGTGAATTTCAAAAGACAAACAGATTTAAATCTGTGCCATTCTTGAAGTGATAATACATAATAATTTACAGATTTGTTACATCAAAGTATCATGCTATTTTACTTGATCTTATATGAGCCTGACAACAACCCTATAATAGGCTTTATTAACCCCATTTATTGATTTGGAAACTGAGGCTCAGATAGGCTAAGTAGCATACCAAGTTCCTAGCTGGTACATATCAATTGTATTAGGATCAAACTTTAGGTTTCCTTTATTTCACAAATCCTAAATAAAAATTTTGCTAAACATTTTTCCAGGCTTGGAAAATATGTAAAATTTAAAAACATTTATTTTAGCATTCTTTATTTTACAATGGGGTCCATTTTGTATCCTTTATTATTGTAATTCTGATTTCATTTAGAAAAAAAAAAATTAGTATTCACCAAAATTTTAAGAATGCTTTGTAAAGTGATAGATACTACATTCTGGATAGCTTTTCAATGATTCTTAAGAAAAAAGTTTACAGATGAAGTAGGGTAAGTGAACCCTTCCAGTAATCTTCCATTCTTCATATTAGCAAAGATTTTCCCTGAAATCTTTCTACTGCTATCAAATTGTGAAACCATTTGTGTGATATTTTATCCCTCAGCCTTCCCTCTACACAGGACCCACAATTTGGCTATTCACAAATAACAAGGGAGCAACCGGATTCCCCACTGAATGAGGATTTCTCCAGGCCTAACTCCTTGGGTCTTTGAAATGCCTATGACTGCCAAGAAGGCATGTGCTTTAATTTGGTTACAATTAAGTAAATGTTTTAGTAGGAATAGTTCTCTTTGAATTAGTGCCTAAAGAGACAGATTAGAAGGAATAAAACTAGAACCAGAAGATCCCTGAGGAGAACAAGTTTTGGGAGCCGGGGGCAGGACCCATGCACAGACCCTGTGGGGGAGGGCAACCAAGTCAAGAGGAAGAAGCCAGGAAGAGATGGAATCATGTGCCTCTTTGTGAGGTAAGCAAGGCAGAAATCTCTGTGTTCTCTGACCCAAGTCCTAATAAGCAGAAGAAAGGAGCAAAGAATGGAAAGAGAAAAATATAACTGACTTCTGATTTAACATGAAAAATAAACACGGTAGATATATGGACAAAGAAACCAGAGAACATAGCCTATGCTCTATGACCGAGCAATTCAACTCGGTATATATGCAACAGAAATGCATATATATGTTCAGTAAAGGACACATACTAGAATGTGCATCGATGCACTATTTGTTATCACCTTAAACTAAAAATGTGCACCCCATTAACAACAGAATGGGTAAACTTCTACATAATCACACATTGGGATACCAGAAAGTACTGAGAAGGAGTTATGTATACTTAGCCACAACATATGGGATACCACAAGCATATGAAAGAATGAAAGAAGCAAACACAGACGAGTATATAGTTTCTGATTCCATTTATATAAAGTCCAGAGACAGGCGAAACTCCTATGTAGTTCAATAAGGCAGGAAAAATAAAAGATCTGAATATCAAAAAAGAGAAAGTAAAACTGTCTCTATTCACAGACAATTTTCTAAATAGAAAATACTAAGGAACTTACAAAACTACTCTACAACTAATAAGTGAATTTAGCAAAGTCACAGATATAAGCCAATGCACAAAAACCAATTGTGTTTTTACATACTAGCATCAAACTACTGGAAAACCTATTTTAAAAAATTCATTTACAATGTTGTCAAAACATAAAACACTTAGAAAATAAATTTACAAAAGATTTGTCAGACTACTACAGTGAAAACTATAAAACAACCGTTCAGAACAATTAAAGGAGACTACTCTGTGTGTGTGTGTGTGTGTGTGTGTCTGTCTGTCTGTCTGTCTCTGTCTCTGTCTCTCTCTCTGCAGATTCAGATCCTTGAAAGGGTCTTGGGAACACTCAGCATCCTAGGATCACACTTCAAGAAGTAACTTAGAAGATACAGAAGTAGAAGAATGGTCGAGAAAATTTCCTGGAATCATTATTCCTGACTGCTGCTGGATCTTCAGCCCAAGATTGAATATATATATGCTAACAGCATGTTAATTTTTTACAAGAGCAGTTTAGCGTAAAGAAGACATTCCTAGAAACAGAGAAAAGTCTAACTTAGCACAATTGTCCCACTAAATGATGAAAGAGTCCTCACACAGCTTAAAGGTTAGGAACATCACTGTTTTATCCTTAAAAGAATTCGCCTTTATAACACTATTAGGAATTTTCACACGGTATAGGTATAAAAATTCAATTTGAAAGAAAAATGTAATGGTTTTAGCCATTACATAGTTCTTAATAAGAAAAATATTCATAAGTCATGAATTTTATATTCTGCCCACACATTATATTTTTAGGCATTTAAAAATAGTGAGCGAACCAATGTGAAAGGCTCATCTTCAAAGTGGCAGCATGTTAGCCATTTGATTTGGTGAAACAGAGCAAAATATGTAGAAACTGGAAACATCAGCTTAGGTTTGACCTACCACCACGTGACCAGAGATGTACCCAATTTCAAACAGCCATGTAGAAATGTGTGACACAAACATGAGGAACCTCAGTGTAGTCTGGGTTAAAGAAAAGACAATCCCCAACCCGAGCCCTGCAACCTGGTGCTCTTTACCTACAAGTCGTAAAATTGCTTAAGTCTAGTTACTTGGGAGCTACCCTGATTCAAAGTAGTTGGGTAGTGAAAGAGCAGAATTTGTGAGAACAGCAAATACAACTGTCTCTTTAAAAACCATGCTGGGGGGGGGGGGTGCCTGGGTGCTCCATTGGTCAAGCATCTGCCTTAGGCTTAGGTCATGATCCCTCAGTCCAGGGATCTAGCCCCATGCCTGATTCCCAAGGAGGGAGCCTGCTTCTCCCTCTTCCTCTACCTCTTTCCCAGCTCATTCTTTCTCTCTCTCAAATAAATAAATAAAAACCTTTAAAACAAACAAACAAACAAACAAAAAATAAAACCATGCTCTGTAATTGGTTTAAATCATTTGTTCGGGAAATGCAATATACATAATTTCACGGATCAGGCATCTCTAAGGCTTGCAAGTAACAGCTGGGTATTTTCTATGGTGTAGGCAGGACAAGACCAGAACCATCTAAGTCCCGGTAAGCAAAGCATCCCAATTTTGACCTGTTTTATGTCATAAGTTTCTGAAGACTATTTTCTTTGAAAAGAGAGTTTCAAGGCCAAACAAACAAACAAAAATAATATTTTCTTGAGGTTTGGTACTTTCTATCTCAAATCTTTCATATTGTTGGTATGCTTTTTGTTTTTAATGGGAATTGTATTTTATTTTTGTATGAAAGAGTTGTCATTCTTTATAAAAATTAAGGAAGTGACAGAGTCTTTGGATGGATGAAAGCATCTCTGGTGAAAATCTCAGCATTTCTAGATGTTCCCATTTCGAGGCTCAAACTGTCAACTTAGTCAAAGTAGTAAAAAGAAATGGGTCTCCCTTTTTTATAGTCATCTCATTTGCCCTTGGGTTCAGCAGTCCCTTGGCAAACCATCTCTTCAAACCCCCAAGGTCCCAATATATGTGTGAAACCGAATGGGACCAGCATCTTTTTCATGCAAATTCAGGGTTCTTAAAAACAGCTTTGTTCAAAAAATAAAGAGAGAATCCTTGACTTGCATGTTACCCAAGGCAAATTAAACACAGTCACATACACATACACTCTTGCTTCCATTTGAGGACCTTAGCTCATCTGCTAGAAACAGACAACTGTGCTTTTCCAATGCGTTACTGTTTTGTTTTGTGTTTGTAGCAAAGCCAGTAGCTCATTATGAAGGGGGTATTGACTTTATGATTGCAAAACAAATGCCCAGGGATATTTTACTGAGAGCTGTGGATCCTTATTTACCGAACAGGGATAAAAAAAGGATATAAAGAGTATACACACAATGAAACAAAAGAGACCCACAAACACTTCTCTTGCAATTAAATGCAAAGAGAATTTTTCCCTCCAAGAGGGATGAAACAGAACTACTTTTCTTATTCCGTTTTCTACCCAAAATCGGTCCCAGGCTTCTGAAGTCTTTCAGCATAGTGCCAGATAATTTCAATTCAAGATAATAAACAGCCACAACAAGAAGTACTGATGTGAACCCTGGATCTACACAACGCCACTGATACAAACACAGTTTCAGCCCATGGGAAGACTGTCCTCGATGAAGACAACAGGATGTTGGCGTTTGTAAACTCCAGAAAAGACCTGCGAGGCCTGCGTGGTCAGAAAAGCAATGAGCAGCTGGCAGAGGAAGAATATATTCAGCCTGGGATGTGCGGAGACCACAAACTTAAGGGCACCGCAGAGCCATCTGTTGCGTGAGTGTTGAAGGCAGGCCTGTCTGGAGACAAATCAATGTTCTCTTGCAGCTCTAAGGCAGCCCAGCCCACACCGTGAATGGGTGCCTATGAAAACAGCGGGCAGCCCCGCTCTCCACCAGGCAGATGGGACCCCCCGAGGAGGCCCTGGAGGAAGAGCGGCACCAGCACTCAGCCTAAGTGTGAAGAATTATGTCTACTCATTGTAAGTCTCATTGCCCCAAACTGCTCTGTACCAACAGTGCGTTAGGCACACCGAGGAAGCTGTCGGTATCGCAGGTACTCTGTGTTTTGATGAGACTGCCCGATAATTTGTGTCGTTGCTACTCAAATTTCCTAGGAAATAAAAAAATTATAATGCACTATAACAAAAATAAATACAAAAAAATTAAGGATAGGCATGCTCATATATTTAAAAAGAAAAAAAATTCTTGGGCATTTTATAAACCCAAAGATACTGTGGTATTAGAGAATCGTGAAGTACCCCCAAAATACCCTAACTTCATCTTAGTTTTGGTTCTTAGGTTAAGCTTTTATATTCCAAAGTATTTCAAATTATTTATATACATAGTTATGTATGGTATAATATATACATCAATCTCTTTTAATTTATTCAGAATATTCTTCTAAGTGGCCATATAATCCGATGATGATGAAAATTCTGATTTATTCAACAAACAATGTGAATTCACTCTCTGCCAGGCACTGTTCTGGGCCCCAGGAAATACAGATAAATAGACTGTCCCACTTTCAGAGAGCTCAGGGTCTAAGAGACAGCACACCTAAGCAAATTTGTGTTCTAAGATGTAATAAGCACAACAGAAGAGTACTGCATTCAAAGCTGGATTGTAACATTAAAGTTAGGTGATAATTTTATCAGAAGATTGAAATTGAACCCCCTTTAAATGGGAAGGTACATTCTCCTGTTTCTAAGATAAAGTCATTTTCTAAAGTTCATACTTTTCAGCAGTAAGTCATGTAGGGGAAACAGGTTTTTCCTCATAAATATTTTAACTATGAAGAATCTCTGTAACACGTTTTGACTGTGATTCCCTGAATTCCTCTAGTCTTTTTAATGGAATGGCATTAGCCTTTACTGCCCCTTTGGGTCACAGTTGTATCCAGGTCACTTCTTTCGAGACATGTGACTGACTTATCTTGCCTCTTCCGTTTCAATATAATGTATCACCACATCCTCAACTTAAAAAGGGAATAGTTAATAGCTAATATTTAGTGAATAATTACTATGGCAAGCACTACTCTCAATACTTTACACGAAACATTTCGACCTCAAACATAGGTATTATTATCATCTCTGTGGTATGCAGCAATGATTCTCAAAATTTTTGGATTCAGAACCTCTTTACACTTTTGAAAATGACCACTGAGGACTCCAAAGAGCTTTTGTTTCTGTGGGTTCTATCAACATTTACCATATTCCTAATTAAACCAAGCCTTTGAAAATATATATTATTTGAAATAATAGTAATTCCATTCCAGATTAATGTAAGCAACACATAATTATGAATATAGCTATAGATTCCAAAACAAAAATTAGTACGAAGCATGGCATTGTTTTATACTTTTGCAAATGTCTTTAATATCTGGCTAATAAAAATATGTCTGGATTCTCCTTTCTCCTTCTACATTCGGAATGTTGCAATGTCGCTGGCTGAGTAGCTTCTGGCAAACCAGTATATGCCCATGACCAAGGAGAGTGAAAAAGGTAAGTAACATTTTAGTCTTCTTTCAAAATTAGTTTTGACTTATGGATCCCTGCAAAGGTCAGAGGAGCCCTGCGGTCCTTGGAGCCCTGTGGTTCACAGTTGGAGCACTGTTGATGTACCTTCCATGGGGAAACTAAGGCTCAAGCAGGCTGAGAAACATGTCCCTCATGCCATTGCTCTTAACTTTAAATACTGCCATGCATGTTTTCCGAAGATGCAAAATCGCTGTGATTACATATTCAGTTAAAATCTCACTCATTAGAACTTATACCTCAGTATCCACTCTCACCTGTTACCACCACCTCTAATGTAGTCACAAATAATGCATGAAATTATTGAGGACTCCAAGGATGAAACGCATTTCTAACCATTTGAATGCCAATCAATGCGAAAACCATTGATAGAACTTTTCTGGAATACACTGAATTCCAAGCATAGGAACCTCCATTTCTGGCAGAGTAGAATAAAAACACTAATTAAATTCCCAATATAAACCTACGCTCAGGCACAAATTTTGTTTCAATTAACAGCCCCCCACCCCAACCCCAGGATTTGTTCCTACAAAGGTATCACCAAATGCCTAAAAGAAATTGGATAGATGTCACTGTCATTTATACCTTGGGGCAGAGTCACACTTAAAATCTTGGGGAAAGGTTTCAATGAATCATCAGGTTTCCCCATTTCTGAGTGGGCCCTAAGAATAAGAGCATGTTGCTGACCTAGTGTGTCTGTAAGGAGAGCAGTTCAGCTCCCCCAGGAGGCCTAGGACCATTCTCTGCACACAGAGGCGTCCTGGGGTGTCACCCGCCACAGAAGCATGACAATGCCTAGTGCCAGGTGCGCTTGTCGAGGGGGCAGATGGGGAGACCGGTGGCAGCAGCCCCTGCGTAACAGCTAAATTAATTAGCCTTTCCAAAGCAGATCATTTAATTACCCATTCACTCAGATATTCAGCACGAGAAAAATATTTGAGAAACTTGTAGACATAGAACGCAGATGAAACAAACTTCTTCATGCACTTTTTCCAATACACAACGTCCAGGTTGGCCCCAAAACTTTAAAACACAAAAATGTACCTTCTTATTAATACTTTAAGGGATTTTATTTGGGTCCACAGTGCATACAAGTCAATAAGTTAAGAGTAGGTTCTAAACTGGTGATCTTCATGTGATTTTGTGCAGCAATAACCAAGAGGGAGCAGGACTCAACACGGCCAACACGCACACCCCACATACTCTGGGAGGGAGCAGGAGTTTTATAATGTGCTGTGCTGATTAAGGAATTCCCTCTCCCTCTCCACCAAAATAATAAACACAGAGACTTTTTAAAGAACTCAGTGTACTGAAATACAGAGATCATTAGTAAAAACAAACTCTAATTTTAGCTACCCGCCTTTCTGAAGGTCCTTCATCCATGTGGATGAAACCATGTGGTTCTCCTTATTAAGCTTTCTGGAGCTTCTGCAATTTTTTTTCTAAATTTCTAGTACCCTGAATGTCATGTCATGGAAGTGTTCTTGAAATTGTTCTACCATGAATGCTCTTCCAGTTGCAAAAATGATGTCAAATTGCACCTGCATTTTCATTTCCTAATTCCGATGTTCATCCTTAGAGTCACTCTTGCTGCCTAAAGCAATTGCCTGCTTAGATGTTTCTCTCCCCTAATTGGCTCTAAGACCCAGAGGACCTTTCTGGTCTTCCTGTGTCCGAGACACACACACACACGCTCAATGAATGAAGGATCATGCTTCAGAGCAAAGATGGCCTCACTGACTTGAGGCAAGATCACAAGTGGCCTCCACCTATTTTTAATATCAGAAGTTAGTCCCACATCCAGAGCTTAACAAGACGTGCCAATAAAACCACACAAGCTACCTGCAATCCTCACTACTATCGTCACGTAGGAAGCATTCTGTGTTTTAGATGTACACAGAATATTGTTAGTAAATAAATATACCAAAAGAAGGAATGAACTTGTATTTCTGGGTTTTCTCCTTTTTATTTTTACTTGGAACTGTCAGCTCTCACCAGAATAAAACATGCTCTCATCACAACACTGTTGATACATGCAGCCTCTACTGACTTATTTCACACAATACTGAGTTAAAGCAACCTCATTATCTTCTCCTCTCTATCCCAAAGCTCCCCTACCTGATGCTTCTGAAATACATATTAGAGCAAAATAACTCCCCCCAAGTTTAAATATGAATTTCTAGTCTTAACTTCTGTAATAACTTATTTCTTGAGCATAAAGTCAGCTCAGGGACTTCGAAACAGTTTTCCCCGAGATGAGTTTTTATAAAGCATTGCAGAGCCACTTGATTTCTTAAACTTAATTTTTACTTCTGAAGAAACCTAGGTTTCAGAATGAGGATTCCTTATATTTCCTTGTCTTTTCAAGAAACTTGGAATTCCCCATTTTCATGCACTGCCCCCATATTTCTTCCCTTAAAATTAAAATTCCACTATTCGAGGCCAGACATAATTTTGTCTGGCACATAAGAAAAACTTCGTAAAACCACAGAATTGTATTAATAATGTTTGATTTTCTTCCACCAATTTTGGCAACATTCCCAAGTGATGGGCTATATGTAGTTTAATATGGAAAGAAAATTCTTAGGGAAAAGAAATGAGATGGGCTAACCACCTCCTAGGGAGCCTTCCATACCTGTTGCTGTGTGCAACAATAGCCCTTATGTGACAATTAATTTCATTTCCATGGCTTTCAATTATCAATGGCCCTGAAATTACATTCTGTCTCTATTTTCATGAAGGTCCCAAGATAGGATCTGTGACTAGACTTAAGCCATCTGTCTAGACTCAGAAGAATGAGGCTTGTAGTTCCTAAGAGAAGAGGTTGAAAGAGAGAATGCAGGAAACCCTGGTGGACTATGATACAGCCGAGTGTATTCCTAAAACTTCCTTCCTTCATTTATAGAAAGAGTTACAAACACAAGACGAGTTCTGCTGAACAAAAGGGTGGCTTTTACAATAGACTGGCAATGCCATCAATTCATTCCACAAATATTATGCCGTCTGCTATGTTGGAGGCCTTCTGTTAGGCTCTATGGAAGAAACAATGATGAGGGGGACTTAATCGCTGTAGTCAAAGAACATTCTGTGTCTATATCCAGTATTACAGATTGAATTGTGTCTCCCAAAACTTTTATGTAGAAGTCCTAATTTCTAGTAACTTAGAATGTAACCTTATTTGAAGGTGGTCAAGTTAACATAAGGTCATTACAGTGGGCCCTAATCCAGTATGACTGGAGTCCTTAAAGGGACAGATTTGAAGATAGACACATGGGAAAAACACTACGTGTGATGGACACAGAGACTGGGATGATGTGTCCACATGCCAAAAGATGCCAAAGATTGCCAGCAAGTCACAAGAAGCTAGAAGAGAGGCCTGGGACAGTCTCTGTCACAGCACTGAGAAGGAAGCAACCCTGTCAACACTCAGATGTTAGACTTCCAGCCTCCAGAACTGTGAGATGGGGAATTTCTGTGGTTTAAGCCCCGCAGTGTGTGGTACTTCACTAAGGCAGCCCTAGTAAAAAATACAATAAAATCTATCAATTATACATGTCTGAACACAATACATCTCTACAAATATACAAATATAGAAGTAATCTGGTAAAATATAATGGGTGCTCCAAGCAAAGCGTTATATATTTTCAGCAGAAGGAGCATTTACTTCTTATCAGAAAAAAAAAAAAAGGAAATATTTATAGAGGAAGTGGTAGTCACATTCCACACAAGAGCCATAAAAAATCAGAAGCCAAACATAGGAATTTATGACTATAGAACTATAAACTATTGACTGCAGAGCTGTTTTTTTTTTTTAAATCTAAGACACTCACTTCTTTTACATGCCATTTCTCAAGAGAGTTCAAGATAACTGTATGAAAGAGTCAGATGGTATACCTTATCCCTAAACCTCCACAGGCACACATTCTCTTAGCCAGAAAAAACATTTTTAGTATTTTCATCTTCATGTCTTTTTGTTCACTCTACTGTGATATCCAGTATAAGATAAAGGTGCTATCTTGGTGCTCTCTTACAAGAATATTGACTTGGTTGGTTTTCTAGACTGGGGATAGTTTGCAAATACACTAACTCACTCTGGCTGCCAGCCCCATTACACCAATGTGCACTAGTCACTTGCAGGTGACTGGGAGTTAGGTGACCTTTGGTCCTGACACTGGTCTGCCTAGAGACAGAACCATAACCAGGCCCTCATTAGGTCAGGTCTCCACCCAACTGAACCATTCATTATCAAGGCATTCAGTATTTTTTGCTGCTTTGATCATTTGCCAAATCATTTTTATGAGTCCATAATCTATTAGAACCAAGCTCAACTACTTTCTTTACAGAATTCTTTTCACTATTGAGCTTCGTAACCTGATTAGATTCTTCTTTTCTAATCTTTTCATATGGATTGTATGTATTTGATTTCTCCTGCCTGCAAACTCCAGCCAGAATAAGAAAGATGAGGCATTTTATTGAGATTATGATATTTCAGGAGCAAATGAACCACCAAACCCTATGAAGGGCAAGAACCAGGGTACCTTCAGGGGTCTCTGCAGTAAGAAGTCATAGACCTTCTCACTAGATGCTCCCATGATGCCCTGGCCTATCTCTGGGGACTCCTAGTTTCTATTTCCCATTGCTTTCTCATTTTAAACTCCCTGGAATAAGATCCTGATTGATGTAGTTTGAGTGAGGCACACACTGTGGATTGATGAGATTTTGGCCTGGGGTCAGGGTTATACAGTGCTAGCTTAGACATGCTCCCTCTCTCCATTATAGACTGGCAACTGATCTCAGAGAAGTAAACAATTATTAGTGTCTGCCATGTGGGTTGGACATTTTTACTTTGTATGTGTTGTCTTTGGAAATGCTTTCCATATACTCCTAGTTAATGCTTTCTTAGATCTGTAGCAAAAATAACCAGATGTCTTATATTTTTAATTCAATAATTTTTATATTCATTCCAACTGGACTAACTCCATTTGAGAGTTTCTGTTAAAATACCTAGCTGGAGGGGCGCCTGTGTGTCTCAGTCGTTAAGCATCTGCCTTTGGCTCAGGGCGTGATCCCAGAGTCCTGGGATCGAGCCCCGCATCGGGCTCCTCTGCTGGGAGCCTGCTTCTACCTCTCCCACTCCCCCTGCTTGTGTTCCCTCTCTCACTGGCTGTCTCTCTCTCTGTCAAATAAATAAATAAAATCTTAAAAAAAAAAAAACAGCCGGAATTAAGCCTGTATCTTGCTTTCTTCATATCATCTTGACCCCATCCACTATTGTGACTTAAAAATTTATATTGAGCTTACTCGTCATCTCTTTCTTCTGGATATATAACTTGCCTTTAGTCTATATATTGTTTTCTGGATTTTGGCCTACTGTCTCCATTGTCAGTGTGACTCAATTTATATTGAGCACACTCCTAGAAATGTTATCAACTGTCAATCATGTACACATTCCCACAACACGGATAAGGTTGGAACCAGACAGTACACTCTCAGGAGACACAAACTAATCGGGAAACACCACCCTGTTCTATTTCTTGTGCTTCACACCATCACCAGTAAGACTGTTCATATTACCAACAAAAAGATTTTAAAGACACAGACAATTTTAAGGGATGTCAATTTAGAAAATCTAGAGAATAAAAGAGAAACTCGTATCCTTTGTAAATAGACAATCTAGTCATGGCCAAATATGTATAGTATTCAGTTAGTTTCTGAGCTGACCAGTAGCTAAAAATCAACCAAAAAAGTCAACAATCGAAAACTTTAGAGGGAAAAGGAAGACAGAGGTAAGAAAACAAAGTCTAATGTCTAAGAGAGAAGAAATTAATGGAGACCAATCTGTGAAATAATTTCATATACGTTACACCAGGTAAGAACCTAATGGGGAAGAATATTCTTAGATTTAAGACCATCTAGGATATGTTCAACAAAGATAAAAGTGTTTTTAGAAAACAGGAAAGCAACTAGTATGCCAATGGCAGTGATGTTTTGCAGAATAATGATAGCGTAACTACTGGGCAGAAAGATTCTGTCAAAATAGGTTATTCTTTCTGTTTATATGTAAAGAACCTAAGTAAGCATTTATAATTATCATCTGTTTCAATGACACAGCACAAGAAAATTTTTAAAAAAAGAGAGGGGAGAGGTAAGTGGTAAGTGGTTCAAAGAGACAGTAAGAAGCCACTTTCTGAAGGAGGAAAGATACCCACTGAGCCTGAGGGCAGCTGTTGGTTGAAGTGGTGAGCCCTATTCTTTGAATGCGTGTTGGTGACTTTTAAGATAGAGGAGAATAAGAGTAATGAGGACAATAATGCTTGTGTAATGATTATATTCCAAGCACTTTATAGTTCGTTATTAACTCACTTAATCTTCACCCTCACCACAAGGTACACACTATTATCATCCCCGTTTTACATATGAAGAAAATAAGGCACAGAGAGATTAGGTATCTTCGCCAAGATTGCAGAGCTAGTAAGTGATGATGTCAGGATTTAGACATAGGCACTCTTGGGTTCAAAGGTCTTAACCTTAATCCTAAACTGTCCATGTGATTCTAGCTGGACTTGGAGTTTTTACATTGTATGTGGTTGTTCAGAAATACGGTCACTAAAAATATCTTTATGAATTTCATAAGAGGCTCTCAAAATTTATTTTAATTCCCCTTGGGAGACAGGAAACGACAGAGGCAGAATGGAGTTGTGTTGAACAGAACAGACTCCGAAGCCAGGCTGCATGGGTTCTGAATCCCCGGTGTTCCACTTACCCACTCACTGACCTAGGGGAAGTTACTCACCCTTTCCCTTACAGTGCATCGTTATCTACAAGCATGCACTGCCCCTTTTCTGTAGGAGGACCTGACTCCCTTATCCCACTGATATCAGGCTTGGCATAGGACTTGCTTTTTGGCCAATGAAATGTGAGTGGAAAAACCATGTTTAACTTCTGGGCAGCAACTGGGCAAGAGCCAGGACAAGATGTGCCATGTTCTCTCCTTTCATTATGATCAGCAATGGCCTGGGTCCTGAGCTGAGGTTGCCTTGGGGCAGAGCCACAGACCCACCTTGCAGAGTAAGAAATATGCCTTTGTTGTTGTAATTCACTAGGATTCGGGGGTTGTTTGTAACTAAGACATAACTATCTCTCTTGACTCATACTCTCTGTGCCTCAATGTCCTAGCTGTTTCTAGGGTTATTACAGGTATTAAATGACTTGGTTTTATGAAATATGTGTAACAGTGGCTGGCACCTGATAAGCACCATAGAAGTGTTCATCCTTACAGTTATTTGTATCTATAAAAGGCAGGAGAGAAGTATTAGTGAGCCGGATACTCACCCGAAAGGAATATAAGCAGAGAAAAGACTTTCAAAGGAATCATTCCCAATACTATCCAATCCAATGTTTTACTGGTTCTCAAATCCTTTCAACTCAGTTCTCACATCATACTGGTTACCCTCTGGGCTTTCTGCAAACTTCTCTTCAGTGTTCCCTCATCAACCCAGTAATCTCTATTTGTTCACAATTCAGGACTTTAGTATTGGTGACCAGTCTCCAGACACTTTTCTTTCTACACAATTCAGTTACTTTGGCCATGAAGATATTTCTCCTCCATTTTTCTCAGCTATCTTTCTGGAAACAGGGTTGAACACCAGTTTTTTCATCTGTGGAACACAATTTTAGTGAGATAATAGCTGTTATCTCTGTTTCAAAGGGTGGAGGATTAGGTAACTTTGACAAGTTTCTTTGTTTCATGAGTTTGGATTGGCTTTCATTTGCTAATGTGCAAATTTTTATGGCAAAACTCTTGCCAATGAATGTTCCACACAGCTTGCTTTTGGGGAACTCTGCTGCCGACAACTCTGGATGTTTTAACAAGCAGGTATTGAGACTTTTATGCCCAAGAGGAAGATACTGTGAATGTCCCTCTAATCCATCCTAGAAATGAGACTATGAAAGTAGGGGCCCAAAGGCGAGATCTTTGATTACAATACCCTCATTTTAAAGATGGGAAAATGGCAATTCAAAGAAGTTGAACGGGTCATTGAGAAAAATAAGTCAGTTGAAGAGCAAAATCTAGATAGAAAAGAGTCATTATCTATAGAAGTCAAGCTGGTGCTATTTCCAGAACTGATTGTGTTCAAAAGAAAAACAATGGGAAACATGACTATGTCTGGATACAATGAAAACATGTTAAATACCCAGTCAACAAATTTATTCACTCCATGTGACTGAGACTTTTAACTGACCTATTCATAAAAGCTAAAGAGGTGACCGAGAAAGATACAATAATAGTGTCCCATTTTACTAAGCTCATATGTAAATCAGGTTGGTAGGACTGAGTCAATATCATGGCTAAATTAAACTGAGATATAAAACAGAGACCAAGTTATCCGTTACATCAAAATGCTTTATTTGGCAGTTACTATATAAATAATTCACCAGCTATTTTCTCTGAAACAGTAATGATTAGAATGGCTATCCTATCCAACCAAAAAATCTGAAATAGGCAATAACAAGATCAATCTTCAGAAAATAAATACTGAAGGCGGCTATAGCTGCTTTTGACTGTTATTGGAGGCAAATAAAACCCAAAGTTATTTCTAGCACTCATCACTTTAATGATTTCTAAATTTGCTTCTCTAAAAGAAATGTACTAGAGATTTCTCTAAAAGAAATGTACTAGAGATTAATAAATTTTACATGAAAACAAATAGAATGTGTAAATTGCTAAGCGGTTTGCTCCCTTTACTTTCATTCCAGCCATTTTCCCCAAACCTAGAAGAAAGACACTCCCTAAAGCTTTGCATGGTTTTTGGCAAAATCATCTCTCATATAACTAAATAGATAAAGAAAGGATGTACTTTTTAGTGGGTAATGATAAAGCTGAGATTTATAGCTAAAAATATTCTTGATCACAATCGCTTTTTTTTTTCTTCCTTTTTTTCTTTTTCCCCTCCACTCTCTGGCTAAGTTCTCATGTCTAAAAGACAAAAGAGAAAGCAAAACAAAGAGAAAAGGATTCTGTAGGCACCCATATACAAGAAAGTTATAATAGTCAAAAGTCACAATAAAAACAGATTGTCATAGATGGGAATTCCATTAAAGCAGGACAATATATCTGCTTTGGAGAAGGGCTCAATCCATTCAAAAAAAAAAAAATTACCGATAGACAAAGTCCAGAGCTGAAACATTTGCAGGATCAAAGGCAAAATAACTGGCAATGGCCTAGTTAGCTCAAAAGAAGAGCAAACCAAGCAACACACAGACTCTCTTGCAAAAGGAGAATGTCTTTGGTACAATACAATAAGACTGTTGTATGTGACACCTTGATAAATTAAAGTAACAGAAACACTGTCGCAAAAAGAAAAGGAAGAAAGGAAGGAAATTCACAAATGGTGCCCACAAAAGATGGATAAGAAAGTTTTAAGAGAATGCATGCATTGATTAAAGGCAAGCAAGGAAAACAAGATAGCTGCTGTATCTAGCTAACCCCCCACTGCACATGCCTATTGTATTGTTTCCTTTGGCACTGACTACAAGAGGGCCTCATCCTATGTCTAATAACGCTATTATTTATAAAACAGAAGAAAAACATCCTGATAAGAATATACCTCAATAGGAAAAAGCCTCCTATATAATCTGAGTGTACAGATGAGAAAGAAGTGGTTTTTTTTTTCAAAGTAGTAACAATTACAAAGCAACCAGTGAACAAGATAAGCACTTGCAGAAGGAGCCACACTGAATCTATTCAACCAACCAGCTTTTCTGTTATGTGAATCCAAGAATGGATCACTGTTGTTCACTGGGAAAACCTGCAGTGCTGTAAAAATCAGTAATGTCAGTATACGGTCAGGGGAGGGAAAAACGAACAGAAGAAAGTTTAGAAAGAAACAGAGGAAAGGCTGAGAATACAGCCCCTCGTAATTCTTCATTCAACATTATATTCATTGACACATTCCATGTAAGTCAATATAGAAGACACAGGATTTTGAAAAGTACACGTATACACAATGGCTCCTGCCCCCCGAAAGCTACAACTTGCAAAATAACTGCTTTGGGTCTATGATCTGACCAATGCCTGTTTCTTCCAAGTATAAACAGAATGGTCAGCTGTGTATGTGAAGTTATTTTCATATGCCAGCCAGCATCCTCATAGTAATATTATTTTGCTGATACAACACATTATATTGAAATAAAAAAATCAAAATAGAGTGAATATATTTATAAGTCCAATTTTATAAACAATCTGTTGACTATGGGTAGTTCCTATTTCATGACTTTACATACACAATATGTACACATATCTATATTTAAATATCAACAGTTTTACACACCAAGTGCAATCCGATCAGTTATTTCAAAGACCATGTTGATAATCTGCTAGAGGTAGGAAAGAATAAAAAAACACGCAATACGATTAGCTAGTATCTATTGAGCTATTCATATGTGGCACCTACTGTTCCATATGATCCTACATGTAGTATCTTACTGAATCCTCACAAATATCTCCAAATCTCTCCTTTTTACAGATTAGTAATCACACCTTCTAAATGAATGCCCTGTACTTTAAACCACTGCACTACACTCCTTCTAGCCACACACCTACAGCGCAGATTTCTGTGGTATTTAAGTAGTTGTTGGCTATGAATGACTTTTACTCTGCTTTTGAAACATGATCAAACCAAGGATGATTCCCCCAGCAAGGTCTGTGGCAGGGATACCAGAACCTCTGAGCATACCTGCACCCCAAGGTATGTAGCACTCATCATGAGAACTCAGAGCAGGAAATTCAGGTATGCAGCTCGGAGAAGCACATTCTGACAGGCTATGGGTAAAAGTCCAGATTTAGAAGTCCATAATGTCATGAAAGGCAGGGTCCTATGAAGGTATTTCAAGGCTGGCAGTCTGCTGAAGGTGTAAGGTTCAAGGAGAGAACTCCAATTTCTGCAAGGTATGATGGCAGACAGCTTAGACTCTTCCATAAGTTGAAGAATGTGGCAGAATATCAAGGCATTCACACAGAATGAGGCACATCAGCAACAAGGATGATCTGAACACACACCTAAGTGTTTTTAAGTTTACTTCTCAAAAATATAATAGTCTTTAAATTAAAAGTATTAGTTCACAATTATTCTGTATGAACTGCGACACTATTAGCTTTCTGGGCTCTGATAGGTGTGTTTGAAAAATGGCGGGTCTAGATCTCTACAACCCTGATAACTCCATGAGGAATGGACTAGCTTTAGGAACATTCTGGTACTGACCATCGCAGATTCTTTAACACATTGTTCATATCTTTAGAAGTCTGTTAGGAACAAAATCTAAGGGAGCTTGTAGTTTTGTTGACTTACTTCTACTTTTGACTCTCAGCTCTTGGCTCGGAGCACAACTGCATGGATTCATTCTAATTTCAGAGAGAGAGGCGACAGAAGGCTTGAGATCAAATTTTACTTTTAATACAACTTTCTTAAAAAGATTTTATTTATTTGTGGGAAAGAGTAAGAGAGAGAGAGAGCAGGAGTGTAGGGGTGGGGAGGGCAGAAAGTAGAGGCAGAGGGAGAAAGAGAGTCACTGCTGAGCAGGGAGTGTGAAGCGGGGCTAGATCCCAGGGCCCTGATCATAACCTGGGCCTAATGAAGACACTTTATTGACAGAGCTACCCAGGCGCCCCTAAATTTTACTTTTAAATATCTGAAGTTTTAAAGATGGACTTCACTTTTTAGAAGAGGTGCATATGTTAAGGGAAGAACTAAGGGATAAATGTATTTAGATAAAGTATTCAGTTCTTTATTAAGTAAACAATTACATGAATATAGACATACGTCTAGAGATATGGACCATGTCTTACTCAGTGTGGTGCTCAGTGCACATTAGCCCTCGGTAGATGCTTACTGCACTGAAATTACTTAACATCTGAGTCCCAGATTCTTTATCTTCAAACTTGGGTAATAATGTATTCATTCCTCATTATTTACACATTACACATTTGCAAATTTGCCTACTCAATAAAATTTATTTGCAACCCCAAAATCAATACTTGTAGCATTTCACGATCCTTTCAGGAAATGAACAGACCGACAAAAAATCTGAATCACCAACCTGCACATTCCCAGGGGAGGCTGAACAAGGTGACACTCTGCAGCTTTCCTAACTGTGAACAAGTCTCCTTCTCATTATTTATTTAGTGCCATATTTTTTGCACTTTTGCATTTTTTTGTTGGTGATTTTGCTTTTTGAAATGGTCCCCAAATGTAGTGCGGAAATACTCTTTATTGTTCCTAAGCACAAATACTTCAATGTGTCTTACAGATAAAATACATATGTTAGATTAGCTTCATTCCAGTATGAGTTACAGTGCAGTCCACCAGGAGTCCAATGTTAATCAAGCAACAATATATATTATATAAGGGTCTTTAAACGGAAACACAAAGAACACATATGAAGTAATTTTTGATCTATTGATAAAAATGCTGTGATCAGAGGCTCACAGGCACTGAACTGTGTATTTCTTCTAGGACGAGCACTTCAACATTCACTAATTCAGTGGCTGCAGCAACTTTATAGAACATAACTACTTCGAATGAGGAGAATAAGCTGTATTTGCTCCACCAATAGTTTTGAGGTCTGGGAAAATGTAGGTTAATAATCTAGTGAAGGGACCAGCACAGATAGGCACTCAAGGAATTTTATCTACTGAAAAGCAAAACGATTCTCATCTTAAAGTGTCTGCAAACAACACGATTAAAACTAGCAAATTCAGATTCACTGAATTGAAGAGGATATGAAAAATGAAATTGTATTTTGATGTATGACTGAAGACAATACGTTAGAAGAGGGAAATATGAAGATAGTTATAATAAGTCAAAAGGCATCTGAGGTCTAGGTCAGGATAATGTTGTCAGAAAATATGCTATCAACTCTGCTAATTAGAAAATCATGGTCTCTTATGCATAAACCTTTCAAACAAATCCAATTAAAGTGGCAATTCAAACGTGAGCATATCAGTGACAAGTCTACTGCCTATACAGGTTTCAAGTATGAAGTTGTTCTGATAATAACAAACACAGGGTTTGAACATAAAGCACATGTAAGAGCAGAAACTTGCCACTGAGAAATACTCCTATTTGATGAAACTAGAGAATTTACTTCAGAAAACGTTAGTGAATCACTGAGTTAAAAAAAAAAAGGTTGCACCTTGATTAATTATGACAAACAAATTATGATATTCTGAAACACTGGTAGGGGTGTGTGCGTGCGTGCGTGTGTGTGTGTGTGTGTAAAAGTGTAACCAAGAAACTCTCAGGAGAAATAAGACCACTTTAATTCAGATTTCACTAATTCAGAATCAAGAGCCAGGTAGGTATTTTAACCAAATTAGATGGATAAAAGAATGATGAAATTACATTAAAGGAGACTAAATTTTTAAAACACGGTATTAAGAATTGAAGAAAGAACTCAAGATTATGAAAGCTTCTATTTACACAGAACTTTATTCAATCGATATGCATTAATTCCCCACAAATTCACTGAGTTCCGCTCTGGGCCCGCCATCAGAGCTTCCGTGGAGAACACGGCACATGCGGAACAGCTTTTCTGAAGCTCACAAGCAGGTAAGTGAGACGGACTTGTCAGCAAACGCATCGCAGGGCGATAAATACAACTGAGGATATAAATTCAAAGAAAGAACAATGTTACCGGGCTAAGGCTGGCACTTTGACAAGAACCTTTAAAAAGGTGCCACGCGTCCACATTAAAGTAAGCCTTTTCCAGGGGTCACTTTATCAGCTCAGGTCTAGTGAATAGAAATACCAAAAAAATAACACAACTACAATTTCATAGGCACGGGAGGGAGACCGCACTAAATCAGACCAGTTTGGACCTCTCCCCTCTCACCCTTGGGTCACTTTTGCCACCCAAACCACAGCTAAGTCACTAAATTACTAGGCCAGAGGATGAAGGCATCAGATCCTCCCCTTGGTGCTGCAGGCAGATAAACACCATGGAAGGGGGCACCCCCACCCTTGCCAACAAGACCTCCTCAGGTACTCTCCCACGAGAGTTTGATTTCTGTTACCTTGAGGTTAGCTGGCTTAGTCAAGAGATAGGAAGCTTTCTCACTTTAGTTACCCTGTGAAAAATGACACTTTAGGGGCGCCTAGGTGGCTCAGTCGGTTAAGCATCTGCCTTCGGCTCAGGTCAGGATCCTAGGGTCCTGGAATCAAGCCCCGTGTCAGTGCACTTGAAGCTGCTGGAGAGAAACAGGATGGTTGGAAGAACTCAAGTCCCCCAACTAGGTCCCTGCACACTAACTGCCAAGAGCCAGGAACCAAGGAGGTGCTGAGCATGGGGCAGAGGCCCACCCTGACCAACTGGGCTGTATTTAAAGTGACCTAAACATCCGTTCCTCATCAGGCTCCTTTCCTTTGTGCCCATTAGTAAGGGTCCCCACTCTAGGCACTAGGGAGATGCCAGTGGGAACCAGAAAGAAGGCAAAGGCTCGGACATCTATAAGAATTTTGGATATAAGGCACATGGCAAAATAATTTAATCACGACATCAAAGAATGAGTGAAAAAAAGGAAGCAAATTTCAGTAATTTAAATATAAACTGCCTAAACTGCCTTGATATAACTTTCAAGTAACACTAATTCATTCCCAAATAGATGTAAAACAAAGCTATTTATGTATTTTATGTACTTACAACACTATTTTATGTATATATATGACTTAATCTATTTTTGTATATATGTATAATTACATGTATACATATATTTACATATTTTATGTATATATTATATATTTGTGTATAGTTACATATATAGCACTTTATATATTTAGGTATATATAACATCAATATTTATATTAGTCTTTACGTACATATAACACTATTTATGTACATATAACACTAATTCTATGTATATACACCACGAATACTAAACTATATATTATACATACATGTGTGTATATGCCTGACTACTATTTACTCAAATCCATTTCCTCTTCTTCTAGGCACAGAGATAAACTATATTTCCCTGTCTCCTTTGCAGTTATGATTCCAATCAACGAACTCTAAGTGCAGTGATTTGTGCTACCCGTAAGTTTGACCCATAGTAACCTTTTTCAGATGGTTCCAAGCAGTTTCCTTTTCTGGCATCCTGGGATGGAGGGGACCCTAGAGAAATCTTGGAAACCACAGTTTGGCAATAGTGCAACTTCCATTAGCCTGGTTTCTTGAGCAGCTGCACGGAGGAAAGTTTCCCCCACTACATTTGACTATATACCTAGTCCTACTATATAAACAGAAAATAGATTTACGAACTAAGCCACTGTTTGTAGAGAATGTATTTGTTACCACAGCCAAGCCTACCCTCTCTATTCCATAAAATTGTGAGTGCCTCACTTTTTGGTAAATGATGAGATACAAGCTCTCACCACATCATCAATTCTAACATGTTTCCAATACATCTTTCCTGTCTCTCTTCTATTGCTATTCTAGTCTGTCTTTCTCCTTTGCATGTGGATGTGGTCAAATGAGTCAACAGACAGGACAACAATTTATTTGAGCAGACTTCTGTCAGTATCAGTCTGAGGGGTGGATACCCAGGCACGCACATGACATCTGTGAGAGAAACTGACCATCTTAACTCATCCAAATGTAGGCAGATGACAGTGCCTGCCATGACTCCAAATCCAAAGCCAAGCAACACAACCCCCAAAGAAACACAAATAAAACACTGAGTGTAACAAAGAGAAAACAGACATCAAAAAACTGAAACCTAAATGATTTCCAGCATTCTATCACAAGATCGTGATTGTGAGTGTACCTTTTCTCAAGGCTGAAGACAGAAATGTAGAAGCCTGTCTGCAGGTCCTAGCATCCCATGGGAACATGGAAACATGATTTTAGCATAGGTCTCAGGGAGGTTGAATTCCATGCCTAATTTCACAGAAAGCATCAGATTGGCTGGAAAAACTAGAACACAGGGAGCAATCTGGAAATCACAGCTCTGGAAAGGCAGCTAAAGGAATCTTGTCCTTCCATCTGCTTAGCATCTCTACCATCCAGCACTTACACTAGTCAAACCTTTCTTTAAACACCTTCCAGAAAAGACTTCAAAATCTTTCTAGGCAGCCCAGCTGAGTATCCTCAAAAGCAAAATACTCTTTCTTATTTCCAAATAAATCAGCTTCTTTGGTTACTTCTCATTTATCTCTTTCTTCCCTAGGCAGGGTTCCATGAAGACATGTTTGATGACCTGTAAGAGCTGAGAGAGCATTGCAGGTGTCAGAGATTGAGCTCCAGCTTCCAGTTCTTCTCCTACCAACTGTGTGTTTCCAGATCAATCACAGCCTCTCTGGTCTCACTTTCCCTCTGACAAGCAAGAGGAATGGATAAAAGAGGGTCTGTAAGTCCCCCTTCAGCTCTATCAGTCTATGTATTAGCTTGTAATTTATCTTCTATTCCAGGCTAATAAACATCCCCAATTTCCTTATCAGGTCCTTATGTTAGATGTAAAATCCATAATGTAAAAACTAGTTTTAAAATGCCATTTTATAGTCAATCATGCTGGATTCCCATAAATATGATTTTTTCATACCTGACAAATCAGCCAAATGCACTTATCAAAATCCATTTAATACATCATGTGCTGGCATCTTCCAAAATGTTTTTCCTTTATTACGTTTACCAGAAAGATTTTTTAATGAGCAGCTGCCTCAAAATTAATTAATGATATAGCTCACACTATAAAATTACAAGCCAAATCCCATTATAACTAATGCATTTTCAGTGTAGCTCAGATTGCAAAGGATGGTGAAACTCCAGCTGATGGCCCATTTATTTAGAGCAGTACATGAATCAACAAATTTACAGAAGCATGAAACAAACAGTTACCTTCTTAATGCATATTTTGAATAATATGTTCTGTGAAATATTATATGATGAAATTCTAGACAATTAAATTTATTGAAACTTCATTTCTTCCTATATACTCTTAACCTTTTCTATTACATAACTAGACTACAGGAAATTGGAGTATCTAATTGTACCTGCTAGATTCCAATTTTTCCTACCCACAAAAATTCTCAAGCCATGAAATTACCGGATAGCCCATTAGCTGATTTCCTTCAAACACCACCACTTTTCATTTACGCCCTGTTCATGCACTAAATTCCAAACTGTTTTTGAAGGAAATCAAAATGAGGTAAATAAAACTGAAGCACTGCTTTGCCAACAATTTTTTTTTTTTAATCAAAATCAGGTGCAGTGGAAAGAAAATGATTATACGCCTTGCTGGCACTTGTTCCATTTTTTAGAACAAATGTTCACACTCACCTAGGGGATGTTTCCATCTGCTTCTCTCATTGGTTTCCATGCATTACCCTTAAATTATTATACATAGGTAAATTACCAATATCTTACTATCTAAAAATAAATAACTCTGGCCTTATTTTTTCAAATCATACTCTACCAAAAATGAGATCCACTTTTCTCAAGTCAGATTTTAATAACTAATCTTTACATGAACAGATAAAGAGATCTTATCACCATTTGGGGAAAATACAAATTTCATCATTCCAGAGCTGTGCATTCTCTAGTCACAAACTTAGCCATGCAGATAGAATATCTGTTCTTTGGAGCCTAAAATCCAAATTTAAGGTGTAGGTATATTTTGAAAAGATAGAAACCAATAAAATAATCAGATAAAAACATTAAACAGATATACGTAGATAATACAGTACAATTGGACATTAAGTCATATGCATTGGTGGCTAAGGCCAGTACAAAAGTGATAGGGAAAAAACAGACATGACAAACCTTGACCACACCAAACCCTGGTGAAAAGAAAAAGATTCAGGACAGCATCCATACACTTTGCCCTCCCCACGCCTCACCTCTGACGCCCCCAAAGTAGCTGCATAACTGATTTATTTTCCATCCAGATGGTTGGCGTCCTGTAGACAGACTTAAAATGCTGACTGTGTCTTGGGCATGCTTATTCAGTGATTCTTGAAAGCCATTATTCACTAATTTCATGTGGAAATGAAATTTCAGCTTCCCATTGTGTACAAATAACTTGGCCACTTACACCACATACAAAAAGTGCTTCTCGCCAGGCAGGAGTGGACGGCTGGAATGCAAAAGCCTTCCTGTGTGCTTCCCTGGCTCCGGCCCAAGCCGGCATATGGCGGTCCTACCAACCACCTCCATATAGAATACGAGGTGAATGCTTTAAGCAAACCCTGATAATGTGATTTACAAAGCCCATACTGGACGGCTGCCGTTTGCCTCTATTTTCATTCAGGATAGAAGATTAATCTTATTTCAAATAAAAGCATTTGATGACATTTTGTGCCCTTGCATCCATCCTCCCAACATTATGGGCTCCTGAAATCCTGGTACATCTAGAAATAATCATGAGTTTCTAAGCTTTATTACTTTATCATTTTCTTATTCTAGAATGTAATTCTCAACACAGGCTTCACTTTGTTTCAAGTCTGGGACTAGAAGGCAAAGAAAGCTAGTTCTCAGAGGGCAAGTCAGAGGTTTTAGTAAACTTGTGTGCTTTGCTTTTGTGCAACATTTCCATGCTGTGCTTATAAACAACTATTGATATTTTCTGGAATGAAATTCCAGAAATGGTTTGCTTTCAAATGTCAAAGAACTCTCTTCCATTCCCTCTTTGGGGTTTTATTTTAGAATCGGCAGTGCTACTCAGCAGTAATAAATAAAAATTCACATGTAGATATACATTAACATTTCATACTGTGGCTGAGGAGCTCAAAGTATTTTACAAACACTGCCAAAATCACTGGTGATTTCCAGCCCTGAAATCTGACTTTCGGATCTTCCCAAGAAGATTTATTTACATCATGTTTGCAAAATACAATGTGTATTTATAAATACAGGCATTTATCTAGTACTCAGCAATGGATGCAACAAGTCATATCCTGGGACTGGCAGAAGTTCCCAGAGACATGAGCTATGCCTGTCTATGGTGATCCTTTCTCCTTCTGAGGTATAAATGGCTTTTTCTCATCCCCTACTTTTATCTACCCTACCACATAGCTCTCTGTTCCTCCCCCATATCCACAGAAGGCTAATGACCCTCCTTCTCTCAGATATCCCAGGCATGTGTTTTTGTCCATTGGCCTTCCCCCGGCTTGTCTGCTATAGAACTGAATTTCAGGATGAGATGAGTGATACAGATGATGGGGATATTTTAGAACAATAACAGTAAACATGATCAAGACAAAAGAACTCAATATCTATTCCGAGGTACTCATCCAATTTCTGAAAATAACGAATGCTGTCAGAATCAACTTGGGGGGCGCCTGGGTGGCTCAGTCATTAAGCGTCTGCCTTCGGCTCAGGGCATGATCCGGCGTTCTGAGATCAAGGCCCGCATCAGGCTCCTCTGCTGGGAGCCTGTTTCCTTTTTTTTTTTTTTTTTTAAACAATAAAAACAGCTGATAGTGAGTTCAGAAAAAACAACTCTGACTTGTTCCTGGCATCACAGCCCACTAAAAGAAAGGGAGGTGGCCTTGTATAAAAAAAAAAAAAAAAAAAAGCTATTTAAAAACAAGGAACTGGGGGCACCTGGGTGGCTCAGTTGGTTAAGTGTCTGCCTTCGGCTCAGGTCTTGATCCCAGGGTCCTGTGATCAAACCCCGCATACATCCAACTCCCTGCTCCCCCGGGAGCCTGCTTTTCCCTCTCCATCTGCCTGCTGCTCCTTCTGCTTGTGTGCTCACTCTCTCTCTGTCAAATAAATAAATAAAATCTATTAAAATATTAAAAAAAAAATGAAAACAAGGAACAGGTTGTAGCATGGAGGTGACATCCAGAGATAAACAATGGTTGTTCCAGAATTTCTAGAAGGGGCTTCAAAGGAGTAACCAGGTTAAAAGGAGGAGGCAGGTATTTGTCTTAAAGCTGTATTTGCAGAGCTAACTCATGCTTACAATTGGACTATGGGTTTACCAAGCATGGCTGGAGTGGGTGGCCAATGCAGAGGCTACTGTTAACTATTTCAGTGCAAACTTTGGCATAACCATGGAAAGAACGTAACTAATATATGCACTATCAAACAGACCCTTTCAAGTCAGCTTCCATCAACTTTAAAAGAAATACAAATAATTGGGAAAAATTTCTGAAACACAATCGTGACACTCAAAAACTGCACAACTCCAAGCTGCGAGACACAAATATTAAAGCAAAAGTGAATGTCTATTCCTCCACCTCTAGTACTTTGCAGGTCATTACGGGGAAGACTTTTTTTTTTTTTTTTTTAACAAGGCCTCTAAGATAGAGTACTTTGTACAAAAGATCAGAGCATCATTGGCACAAATATCAAATGACTATAAAACTAGAGTAACATGATATTCTTCAGCGTCTAGTTCGTGGCCCAAAATAAAATCCAAAAGTATGTCATAATAATGTTTCTTTTAGATTTTAAGCATATGTTGTTTTGGGCTGACCTTTTTTATAAAGAAAGTCAAAAGCAATCACTTTTAGGGTCCTTTGAAAAATCATTCTTCGTTCCCATCTTAAAAAATAAATAAAAGGTCAGGAGCAATAAAGCCTGGATTCATCTATAATTGAAGCACATCCCCATTTTTTAAATCATGAAAAGGAGTTTCAACTGGTACAGAGCTGCTCAACAGAGTTGTACCTGGAGAGAACCTTTCCCACAAGTCTGTTTTGAACAGAAAGGCAGCTCTAGTCGAATCTGGGATATGTGACAAGATTTTCACAACAAAGCATGTCTGCTTCTAACAGACACTAGATTGAAGCATTACATAGCATTTCATGGAATGAAATGGAATAACTAGGCTCCTGAAAAAATACTTGCCTTGGTAGCTACCCAAAGCAGTAAAGGTAGCAAGAGAAAAAAATGCTGTGACAGCATTTTCTTTTGATTCAGCCTAGTAGCTATGGAAACTATCTTTTAAAGACCAATTGGTGCTCTTCCCTGAAAACCATAGGAAATAAAACTATGTCTTACCCTTACGGATTCCATGGTTGGAAGCTTCATTTTTCAGCACATTCAACTTACGTAAGCTTGCGTTAGCTTTAGCTCAGGTATGTGCAAGCTGAAGCTATCATATTTGATTGATAGTGTGGATTTAAATTAGAAAACCCATGAAGGCGTTTCTATATAAATCTGCAAGGAATCATAATGCCCAAACAACAAGACATAAACATTTGTTAAATCTGCTGGATGTGCTCCAAGAACTATAGTGTTTGCTTCTTTCTGTTTCTCTCTCTCTCGTCTTCTCTGAGGTAAGAATGCATGTAAATTTCCATCCCTTGCCATGTCATCGGCCCAAGTGTTTTCTTTTCTGTGGCTGTACATACACCAGAGGTGATGAGTGGCAATTCAGGGTCAAGAGTTTCCTCCCATTTAAGACTTTTCTTTTGTGGCCCCCTCAACAGGAAAATGGTAGACAAGTTAAAAAATAAAGCAAGTCTCTGGTTTGATGTTTTTGCCTATATGAATTTTAATCATAATCTATTCAAAATGGAGCTCTCTTCAGAAACCTATTTCTAGATTCATTCACTCTAATTTTTTGAGGTCTACCACTTTATATCCTTAATTATATTTATTTTTTCTTGTGAAACACAATTTGGTAAAGATGGATATTCTTCGTGCTCATTTTCCTACTCTAAATACCATCTTAATTCATCTTCATTGTGTCTTACTCTCCTCAGGCAAATCCCCTCAGAACCTATTTTTTTTCTGTATACAACCATCTCTCATTATAAACCAAAAAAACTCAATTCTGGAATTTGCAAAATTGTAATTGAGTAACTATTACCGTGCGGCATGCATGACTTTCTCTGATAGAATTTGTCAGTGTCATCTTTCTCTTTAACCTCCAAACAACCTCATAAATTGTATCACAGCCTATTTATAGAATCTTATTTTGCTCATGGTTAACATGACACTTAAAAAATTAAAGACTGTATATGGTACTGAAGATGATCTTCAAGAACAACAAAACTAGAGGACTTAACTATAGTAGGAACCACGGTGAAGCTAGGAAACTGAGACTGTATGTTTGAAGCAAAAAATAAACAATTAGACCGAGAGAACAAAAAAGAGTCAGAAACACACTCACACATAGAATGTCAGTCACTTGATATATGACAAAGATGAAAAAGCAATGTATTTGGCAAAGAACAATCTTTTCAATACATGATTTTGGCTAAGTTGGATATCCATAGGAAAAAGAAAATGTCTCTTGATCCTTTATTCATATCATAAATCAAAATCAATTCCTCGGGGACTATAAATATAAAACCAAAAGATAAAACAGCACAGCTTCTATAAAAACAAAACAGGAATATAATCATTAGAAATATGAAACCATGTTCACCAAATATATGTACAAGAGTGTTCTATAGTAGTTTATACTCTTCAGGAAAACCCCAAACCAGGAAATATCAAAATGCCCATTAACAGTCAACTGTATAACTAAAATGTAGAGCATTCAGTTAATAGAACACTGCACACTAACTGGAACGATCGATTTACAACTATTTGCAACAATAAAGGCAAATACCATAAGTATAACACTGAGTGAACAAAGGCAAAGAAAACAAAAAGTAGATATGGAATGACTCCATTTGTATAAAGTTTGAATGAGGAAAACCAATATACGCTTATGGAAATCAGGATAGTATTTACCATGACTGAAATGATGAGGTAGATTCTTGGGTCATTTGCCTTGATTAGTTACATGGGTATTTCCACTTCGTAAAAAAATCAATGTGGTAATACTTTTGATGTGTATGTTTTCTGTATGTATGATGTATGTCAAAAAGTTTTCAAGAAAATCAAAGGCACCATTCCCATTTTCAACAAACATATGATTTTAAAGTCAGAGCTTAGAGAGGAAAACATGAGAATGTCAACAGGCAACACAGCACAATTAGTATCAATCAGCATGTATTCAGCAAGTTCTTATACTTGTGCCCCGTATTTTAGGAATGATGAAAAAAACTGTAAACATAGGGAAAAAATGTCCTGCTTTCCAAGAGTTCTTTTCCAAGGAAAAGAAGAACTAAGATTTAATCTTATCAAAGAAATAAAAGAGAGAATGATAGCAGACACTGCATGATTATAATAATGCTATGAACCTGGGCCCCGCAGCTATCAGACTCTCAAATAGCTGTGTTGTATGGGCTGAGAAAGAAAGATGGCTGGGGATTGAAATTATCAAGAAAGGCCTCATGGAAGAGGTGGATGTGAGAAAGGAGACAAGGGCAGAGCTCAATTCATGGTCTGAGAGAGCAATGAGAATGATTTTAGGGAAGAGAATGCTGTGATAGGTGAAGAGGAGCCAGTGGGGAAGAAAATACTCAATACCAAACTGTATTCTAATGGGGAAAAAAAGAAAAATCATTGTTTAACCTCAGACAGAATGACATGAAAAACACTTGTCAAAAAAATATATTTATTTGGGGCACCTGTGTGGCTCAGTCAGTTAAGCATCTGACTTCAGCTCAGGTCATGATCTTGGAGCCCTTGGATGTAGTCCCTCATTGCTCGTCCCTCTCCCTCTCTCTCTGCCCATCCCTCTGCTCATGTTTTCTTTCTCTCTCTCTCAAATCAATCAATAGATAAAATCTTTAAATATATATACAAACATATATATTAATTTATTCATTCATTCAACTACATTTATTATAATGTTCGGAGTTTTTTTTCAAATTGTGGGTCACGATATATCAGTGAGGAGTAAAATCATTCTACCGCCACCACTTTGTTGTAACCAATATTCCTTAAGAATGTGATAGACTAGGGGCGCCTGGGTGGCACAGCGGTTAAAGCGTCTGCCTTCGGCTCAGGGCGTGATCCTGGCGTTGTGGGATCGAGCCCCACATCAGGCTCCTCCGCTATGAGCCTGTTTCTTCCTCTCCCCTTCCCCCTGCTTGTGTTCCCTCTCTCACTGGCTGTCTCTATCTCTGTCAAATAAAATAAAATCTTAAAAAAAAAAAAAAAGAATGTGATAGACTAGAAAACACCACAGCACTACACAAATCCTTAACAAGAATGTACATATTGCAACTGATCCTTCAGCCAATTGCCAGGGTCAGTGGATGAGACAGGCTGGAGGTAAAGTGAGCAACATATGTAATGACAAACTCATCAAGCTTTCCTTCGTTTCGTTTTGTGGCATAGCATTGTTTCATTAAACTTCTGTGTGTGTGTATTTACGTGTAAACAGGTACTGAGTTCAAATATAAAATGTACTTCTTATTGTGGTTGGAAGTCAAAAAAGTGGGAAAAACACTTCTCTATAATTGTCCTGTAGAATGCACTTGAACAAGGAAATGCTGGAATGAGTGACAAAGAATATTTAACTGTTGAAGAGATGCATAGGAAATGAGCAGCCATAGCATTGCCTCTAGCGTAAGAGTCTGACTTAAGAACCTAGATTAAGATGACATTAAGACTCTCTCCAGTTTGTGTTTTAACTTTAGGGTTATTTACTCCTCTCTGAATGTCCTGCTTCCTGGGAGTTCCTCAACCCGGCACTCCTTTCAACAACATCAAATGAGGCTAGAATTTAACCGTGACCTCCGTTCATTGCTTCCCACCTGCTCTAGATCACAAATGTTGAAACCGGGGCGCCTGGGTGGCACAGCGGTTAAGCGTCTGCCTTCGGCTCAGGGCGTGATCCCGGCATTCTGGGATCGAGCCCCACATCAGGCTCTTCCACTATGAGCCTGCTTCTTCCTCTCCCACTCCCCCTGCTTGTGTTCCCTCTCTCACTGGCTGTCTCTATCTCTGTCGAATAAATAAATAAAATCTTAAAAAAAAAAACAAAAAAAAAAAACAAATGTTGAAACCGTGCGAATACAATCATCGACATCCCATGTATTATTAAATGTAATGTCAGCTTGTATTTTTAAGCTGCATTCCATTTGGGAACACCTAATATGCACGGTTCTGCCTAAGAAGGGTCAAATACTTGGCAGTGTGGGGCAGGACTGTGAGTTGTCTTCCCTTAAACTATCTTGATAGTTGGCATGTTTCTACAACATTTTCACTCTACAAATCCAGCTTCAGGGAGGCTGATGGCTATTTGATGAGAGAGCCATTTAGGGATGTTGATATTAAAGACTCTAAATGTTAAAAATAATTTTTTTTATGTAGAGCAATTTCATTCTTTATTAATTCCTTACCCCCTCAAAATTTTGCAGCATCCAGTTAAAATCACATAAAAATTTCCCAATCCCTTCAAATTTTACAGCATGACATTAACATCCCCTTAGCAGCCTCCACCCATGCAGTCGCCCCCATCACTTTAAATTCAAAGGGAAATTCACTAGGAGCCCAAGGTCTTATGCAGTAAAAGCATTGCAGTCAGCTACAACAAAGACGTTATTGTGGGACAACATGCATGAAGAGTTTAAGACCCACTTAAATATATGATTACATGTTTTCTTTATAGAAGCTTATATTGGGAGTAGAGAAGGCCTTCAATTGATTCTGAAACCTGGAGATCTGGAAGCAGGCAGGCATGGACTATCTCAAGTGCACATTCACTTCCTCTTCTGTCTAGATCTATCTTTCCCCATATCCTAGAGTTTCGTAATTATTTTCCCCTCACATCCCGTTTTCTGCTGAGGTGGCTTAAAGTCATGTTTGTCTCCTGTGACTTGCTCCAGAATTACACTGAAATACTTTCAAAGATGTTGCTATGTTAGGAAAAAGGAAATGCAACTCTTCAGTCCTCTCAGGGTCTCTGCAGCTTCTCTGCCAGCCGTGTGTTCATCGCTTCCTACTTGGCCCATCACCTTACTGATGAAGTGTTCCAAGCAGTTTAGGAATGTATCCCCAAAAGCTTCGTGGATATTCTAGATAAACTATTCTCTTCCTGCCTCGTTAGAAAACATGCTCGATGCTAAAAGGGAAGCAGTAATGAACTTGTCAGTGTGCAGTTGCTTTCATATCAGGCAGTCACACGACCTCTTCTAATGTCATTAAGCCATTTTCAGAAAAGAATGGAATTATAACCCCATACTAAGAGAGTGAGTTGATCTGCATTGTTTTTCTTTGAGACTACCCATTCCTAAATCTACGTGCAACTGCGCAGGGACTATGCATGCCCCACTGCCCTCAGAGAGTTCTTTCTTGTCTTCTTCTTTAAACAAAACCACATAGGGCTCCACAAAACCGAAAACCAAATAGCGACCTGCTGTTTCTGGGTGGAGATAGTGGGCATGTGTCCTAGCCCCACACTTCCCTCCCATGGCCTTCCTCTGCAGTACGGTACATGGGTCAGTGACACGTGAGACAGTTTCAGGGGAAGAACTCTGGTATGCTGGAAAAAAGGCAGCAGCAGAGCCAAGAGCCCTGGTTTCTAGTCCAAATTCTGACACCGCGTCCACATTCTTGCCATGCGTCATTGGTCAACACATCTGAACATTCTCTTTTGTTCTCTATTTTCTAAAACCCAGGGGCAAGATTAGATAATAGTTGCACTGCATTCCAGCTTTAAAATCCTGTTTTATCTTTAGCTGACTAGCTGACACATTGGCAATGGCATCCTTTACTAAGATTGACTCAGCACAGAGCACTTGTCAAACCCTCCACTGCTCCTGTTTATTCACCTACCAGGTCAACAGATGACCCAAGCCCAGAGTCCTCGGGAAAACCTATTTCTTACTTCCTAAATTCCAGTTTATACCTTCTCAGATACAGGAGAATTAATCCTCTCCTCACTACTGAGTTTTAGATTTGGCACTACCCCGGGATGTCTCTCTAGTATCTTACTTTTTCTTGCGTTTTTCCTTCCTTAGATTCTGTCAAGTTCATTTGTCCTGGACTATGAATGTTCCTTTTAGCCACTCTCTGTCTCCCAGCCCACACTGTGTACACATCCCTGATGCCTTCATATACCCATTTAGGTGTTGTGGTTAGCAAAATAATACCCCCCCAAAAGATGTCTACATTCTAATCATCAAATGTATAGATTTGCTCATTTAAATGGAAGGTGTGATTGAGTTAAGCACCTTGAGATGGGGAGATTACCATGGATTATGTGGGTGGGATCCATGTAGTTATGAGGGTCCTTTTAAAAGGGATGTGGATGAGTCAGAGTCACAGAAGGAAACGTGACAATGGAACCAGACATCAGAGTGATCCCACTGCTGGAAGGGGGTCACAATCCAAGGAATGTGAGCAGCCTTTAGAAGATGGAAAGGCAAGGATTAGATTTTTCCCACAGAGCCTCTAAAAGGAGCACAGCCTTTCCAACAACTTGATTTTAGGATTTCTGACCTCCAGCATTGTAGGATAATACATTTGAGTCGTTTTAACCCATTAAGTTTGTAGTAAGTTGTTATAGCAGTGATCGGAAAATACAGTAGTAATTATTAAATTATCTATGAATCCCCCAAAAGGAGAGAAGCCACGTCCTCCATTATCTCCTGTACCTTTACCAGTTCTAGCCATGGCTCTGCTACAAAAATTAATATATCTAACACCTTTATATTCACAACTCTAGTGTAGCAGGCATCAACACAGATATTCATTTGGAATACACAGAAACGAGGAAGGAACTTTATCACCAACATGCAAATGTAGCTGTCAGACAAAGGTCCCAAATGGACAGATGAAGGGCTTAGTGAGTTTGTTCTAGAGGGATACCTCCTTAAATGCTGTGCCCAGGCCAACCTTAGTCCTGGCCCTGGTGGTCCCTTCCCCCATTCCACACCTCTAAGAGAACAATGGTAGTCAATTTCTCTGAAGTTGGGAAGTACCTTCTGGGTAACCCCAGCCTGGCTGAGTGAGGATCTTCCATGGATTTCTATTTCATGTCCCATGGCACCTGGCCTAGGTTGGACTCTGACTTAAAAGTATCCTCTTTCATCAGTGAGGCCACATGGATGACCAGAGTTGAGTGGCATGCAAGCCGAGGTCCTGGTACATATTTTGGGGATCACTCAAATCTGGCTCCAGCCTTGCTTAGGAGATGAACTTCATCTGCCCATCAGCACGCCCTTGCTGAGCAATCACCCTGTTCCTTGCTCTGCGGAAGCAATGTCACCAGGGAGTCTTTAGCCTGGCATAACACTCTGATAGATGGAGCCTGTATTAAAAGGGGCTGCTGGCCCTTACCTCTTACTTTAGCCCCAGAACAGCCTAACCCATCATAAATATGTTCCTCCTTCCATTCTTCATACCTTTTCTGGTCACCCTTCTGCCCAACCTTAGAGAACATTTCTCACTCTCCTGGCTCTAACTTTGATGTACTCCGGCTAACACCCTCTCTCTATGTCACAAAAACTCTTTGCTAGGTCAGATAATGTCCCCCACCTCATCAAGATGTCCCCAGCCTAGCCCCTGAAGCCCGTGAAAATCTTACATGGCAAAAGGAACTTTGAAGATACAATTAAATTACGGGTTTTGAGATGGGGAGATGATCCTGGGTTATTCAGGTGGCCCTAATTTTATCACAGGGGACCTTACAATAAGAGGAAGGCAAGAGAATCAGTGTCAGAGGAGGAGATGTGACAACGGAAGGGGAGGTCAAAGTGCTCTAACTGCTGGAAGGAGACCAGGAGCCAAGGAATACAGGTGGCCTCTGGAAGCTAGAAAAGACAAGGAAATAGATTTTCCTCAAGAGTGTCCAGAAGGAACACAGTCCTGCCAACACCTTGATTTTAAAACTGTAAAATCCATTTCCGATTACTGACTCCCAGAATTATAAGACGATACATCTGTGTTGTTGTAAGCCACTAAATTTATGCTAATATGTTGCAGCAGCTACAGAAAACTAATACACTCTCCAAGATTGCTCTGGGTACCACCATCTCCAGCCTGACCTGTTCCCAGCACCCTTCTTCCTTTGTTCTGTTGCTCTTTCAATTAAAGAACAACACAGACACCATCTCTATGTTTATGAAGCTGACTATCTGACCCCAAATCAACTACAGTGAATGTTATGAGAGCTACAGAGGAGACCTGTGATGTCTGCTATGGACCTAATGTTTATGTCTCTAAATTTTCATAGGTTGAAGCCCTAATCCTTCATGTGAAGGTATTTGGAGGTGGGGCCTTTGAGAAATAATGAGTCATGAGGGCTCCACCCTCATGAATGGGATTAGCACCCTTCTAAAAAGACACGATGAGAAGGCAGCAGTCTGCAAACCAGGAAGACATCCCTCACCAGGCACCAAACTGGTCGCCAGCACCTTCATTTTGGATTTCCAGCTTCGAGAACTCCGAGAAATAAACGTCTGTTGCTTAAGGCACCCAGTCCATGATATTTGTCATAGTGGCCCAAGCTGACTAGGACAATGCACATGGTGGGGGGGGTCAGGGAGGGCCCTGATCGAGTCTATGGAGGCAGGAAGTTTTAACTAAGACCTAAAGATAAGGGCTAGGATCCCTGAGTAGCTCAGTTGGTTAAGCGTCTGCCTTCAGCTCAGGTCATGATCCAGGGGCCCTGGGATCAAGTCCTGCATCGGGGTCCCTGCTCCTCAGGGAGCCTGCTTCTCCCTCTGCCTCTCTCTCTCTCTCTCTCTCTCTTTCTCATGAATAAATACATAAAATCTTAAAGGAAAAAAAAAAAAAAAGACAAGGGTTAGCTGGAGAAGGGAGCCAGCCAGCCAGCAGTGTGCTCTCACAAGCAGAGGAAAGAGGGCGGGTGCAAAGGGAAGCCAGAGGAGAACACAGAGCCCAATCAGGCCCAACTCTTAGGCCACTGCAAAGAGAGATTCTGGGGTGTTCTCTGGTTTTGTTTTACTTCAACCTAAGGGGTGAGGTTTAAAACCAGAGGAATGACAGGATATCTACAAACATCAGGTACCTGAGAAGACATCAGGGAATAGACTCCAGAACACAAGGGAAAACACTGGCTTCAAGCCTTTGAAGTTTTGACGAAATGTGCAAATATTTCCTACAAGGGAGTATCTAATAACCCACAGCCATGTGATAAAGCCTTAACCGAAAGACTCATCTCCTGCTGAGCTGAGCAGTGAGCAGTGCCTCAAGGAAGGAGGAGGGAGAGAGCAACATGCCATGGAAAATGGAGGAAGCGTGCAGCCAGGACCGGCCCTGGGAGGCCACACCCTGGCAGGACCTTCATCTGGGGTGGGCTAGCTGGCAGGCAGCCCAGGCCCCAAATGAGTGGGGACAGGCAGAGCAGGACCCCCCACCTCAGCTACTTCGACATTTCACCTCTGGCCAGATCCCCGCATGGCTGGGACTTCTGCCTCACCTGGCACGCACCCCGGGAGCAGGCATGATGCTTTCCTTGGCTGAGTTCACAGTCTCGTAGCCGAGATGAACCCGGGCAGCGCCACACTTAAGGGGTGCTAAGAAACTGTGCCAAGCATGCCTCCTAGAACCTCAAGGGGAAGCAGAGGACGAGGCTGTCTGATCCAGGCTCTGCCCTCCTGAGTGTCTCACTGCCTGCTAGTTTCTCGGCGCAACAGAACCCACGCTGGGAACAAATTCTCTCAGATTTCTTTCTTTTAAACTTGAAAAGAAATGGCTGCTGCGAGTCTTCATCAGAGCAACAGAACAGAAAACAGACAAATGCATGTATTTTGACCCAGACCCTAAAATTGCCATTGAGCTCCCAAAGACAGGTCAGGCCTGTCCTTATTGGGTGACATGGCTCTGTCCTGAGCAGTCACAGGGGCCTTAAGGAGGACGACAATACTAATAAACACAGCATCCAGTACCGGGCGGATGCCCCCCGCCCCGTAAAAGCATGTAAAAGCCTATAAGGCATCACAGCCAACTTCTAAAGCAGAAGCTACCCAGGAAGAACTTGGATGTGAGGTTTAGAAAATGCAAACAAAATCAATGCACAGAAAGAAACACGAACTCTTAACATTTATTTTTAGAAGCTTATTCCTTTTAATAGCAATGAAGATCAGACAGGATACAAGAGCACGATTTTCTTGTTTATTTGACTGGTTCTCTGAAATGGAGGTTTTAGATCCTCAAACTATGAGGAAGTCTCCTTCTGTTTGGCCTTGGCCATAACCCACACAAATAATATTTTAATTTCTTTAGGAAAAAATTATTTCACAGACCTTGAGTTCAAGAATTGGAAGTGCATAACGTACAGGGAAGTTAGCTGCCGCGAGTTAATAATGTCCCTCCGATACCTGAAGCATCATTATTCACAAGATGATGACGGTCTAATCCCCACATCTGCTGATTAAACAAACAAGAGAACAGAAGCTTGATTTTCAGGCTGGAGAGATGTTTATTAGTTATAAGGAGACAGCCCCCGGCAGTAAAGGTTCCTGAGAAAAGTTATAAAATCACTTTTCCAGAGGTCTCTAAAAAGGAGAAATAAATGCCTAGGCTCATGTCAGTTTTGACAGAACCATGCCTAGAAGCAATTGAAGAGAGGGGAGCCTCTCTGAGCTTCCATTCTCAGCACACGGCTCTCTTTCTGGTCTTGCCGAGCCGACACACAAAAGCATAATGTTTCAACGATGTCACAACTCAGAGACATCCCATCACTGGCTGAAGCTGGGGCCTTCTCTGCACCAACAGGCACCATCATATCAGACCGTGAGAGGTCTGTGAGCAGAACATTGCTGCCATGTAAGGGTCACTTTAAAACTCCAAGGACATATTTCTTGTATCCTGACACTGATTTAGGCAAAGGAAGGTGCACTGACATTCTCCAGCATCCTTGGGGGGAGTGAGCTCAGCCATTTCCTTTATGGACCAGAGGTTTCTGAGGCCAGAGTCAGGCTGCCCAGGAGCACCACTAAAAGGACTGTCTCTTAACATGCCAACCAAAAGGAGAGTCCAGATGACTTCTAAAATCCTAGGGCATGATGTCTACAAATTTAAATTTGGGACTGACTTGCTGCTAGTAGAATTCACTCCAATGTCCAGAATAATCTTCTGAAGCAGTCATTTACAAAAGCAAGCCACAATTCTTCATCACCCTTCTTAAGCAGGTCGCAGCCCTGGGGTGGGTCTGCAAATTACAACTTTGTTAATAGGTGAGGTGAAGACTTGGCCAGCTTCATTCTTGACAGAGGGGTCCATTCACATCCCCAGCCCTCTGACAGAATCACCAATTCTGTGTTTCAGGATAAAGATGCCAAGCTTTCTAAAGCTGGCTCTCTCTGGAGTGGGTAACCATCACATAATTCCTGATGTGAAACCAAGCAAGCAACCCCCAACTTTATCCATTCACTTATGATGACACAAAGTACACTGGTAATGCTCCACGCATTTCAAAATATAATCTGTGTTCAGTTCTGTTGCCTGAGAAAGCAGATTCCCTAAGAAATATAGGGGAGGAGGAAAAGAGACAAAGATGTCTTAAACATCTACTATATGCCAGGCACTCTACTGGAGCTTTACATAATTTCCTTCTTTTAATGTTGGTGACAAGCCTACAAAGTGGTTAAGGCAAGTATTATTCTTCCCCTTTCCGTGGAACAGATAGTATATCTCACAAATAAAAAAAAATAAAATCTATAGAAGAAAAGAGTGAAGAGTTAGAGTTCACAAAATAGAAAGCTGTGAAATTAGAAAACATATTGTGAGCTCATGTTCTATGTAGCACCCCAATCTTCTTTTCAATACTCTCTGCTCATTAAAATCCCCTTCCCACTCACACCGCCTACCACAGCCATACCCTGAACCATTTCATCAGGCTGATCCCTCAGATGGAAGCAAGATGGGGAGGTAATGTCCCTGTTGCAGAAGCCTTGGGTTAGAACTCTATTTCTGCCTTTTCAAGCTTTGTGCCATTGGGAAGGTCATTTAAGTTCCTAGACTCAGTTTCTTTTTCTATAAGATGGGGATATAGGACAAACCCATGTATATTACAGTAAGGAAAAAAAGGGGGAAATACATGCAAAAGTGCCTTAAACTTAAATTCATATGTGATTTGGTATTATCACAAAATCCCTCCCAGACATGTTCTACCAGCTCCTCTACCCTGTGAACCTCATAGTGACAGACAATGCTTGACTCGAGCATGCTCTTTAGAAGAGTAACCAGGTTATTGGCCTTCCATTAACGACCAGAGTGACAGAGAGAGAAACAGAAATCTGCTCCCAGTCAGGTTAGTGTTATCATATTCATGGACCCACTGCAAAAGCCTGGGAAGGATATCCCTACAACTTTTAGACGATGGTAAGGACTCTGAGAGTTGGTCTCTAAAGATGGCTCCCCAATGACCCATACTTCTGGTATTCATGCCCCAGTTTAAGCCCTTCCCCCTCACTGAAAATAGCTTGGTCTTGTGAATCACTAGAACCTATAGAACATAGCAGAAATAACATCCTGCCACTTCTAGGACTTAGCCTTAAGGAGGTCTAGAAAGTTCTATTTTTGCCCTGAGTCACCATATAAGAAGTCTTCCTAGAGAGACCAGACAGAAAAATCACATGGAATGAGACCAACCCAGCCACATCTGTAACCCAGCTGAGCCCAGCTTCCAGTCATCCCCACCAAAGCCCCAGACATGTGGTGAGCCATCTTGGTCCAGTCCCCAGGTGACTGCAGCCCCAGCCAACAACATGAGGAAAGAAAAATACCCAACTAAGCCAAATCAACTCGTAGACCTATGAGAGAAAGTACAGTGATAATTGCTTTAAATCCTAGTTTGAGGTATTATTTATTATAGAGTAAAATATAATACTAACAATGAGAAGGATGAGGAGAGCTAGAACCATTTGAATCTTCACTATATTCCTCACCCTCTGCATACATCACCTAAATTAATATTCACTACTGTAGTTTGAGAAGGGCGTTAGGACACCAATTGACACATGAGGTTGGGTGAAGTTAACTAAGTTATCCAAGGCCAGGTAAAGATGGATTTGAAATCCAGTTGTCAATGCTGAACTCATTTTCTTAATAACTGTGTTAATTTTCTCACAAAACATATCACAGAATTACTGGTCTCTATTAAAGAGTTAGAGGATTGGGTTGAACCAAAAAAAAGTGTTGTTGATTATTAGACACCTATTTTAAATAATATAAATGGAAGCCATGTGTTACAGTAAAAATAGCTTTCAACTAGGAGTCTGGAAACTTGAAATCGACTTCTGACTTAATCACTAGCTGTGTGAAACTGAACAAGCAATTTGATTACCAAAAAAAAAAAGTTTCCTTTTATAAAAGAAGAAAATAATAAAATGTCTTCTTAGATTTTTGTGGCTGTTGTGGGATCAAAATGAAATACTTAGCATGGGGGACTTTTGCAAAAAAAAAAAAAAAAGTTCTCTACAAAATGTGAAGAATTGTTGCTGAATTAGCTTGAGGTTTTACCCCTTCATAGTTATCCCAGAGGTTGTCAGTTTCAAATATCTGTATTTTCTCGCCTCCTTCCAGGATAAATGTTCACATAAGTACTGTTTTGTTTCCAGAGCTTTGAGACATGTCACTTTAAAAAAAAAAATGTGAAATAAACTCAAAGACTATTTAATACATTACTTCTCTATTGACATTTTTAGAGGCAAAGCTGTGAAAAACAGAAATCTTTTGGCTTGTAGTGAATGGCTATGTTCCCCATCCCTTTGATCCCCTGATTTATGGGAGTTTTGTTCCTCAGGGAAAACTAAGGTGTAAGCAGTCCCTCTCAGGCACGTGGGTCCAGAATACTCACAGTCCTGACATGGGCAAAAAGAGGTCTTCTCGTGGTGATGAATACCGGAAAGTGGGTAAAAAACAGATTGTGGCTATGTTGACTGTCTGGCAAGAGGTGAATATATGAAGTTATCTGTTCCATCAAATGAAGTGAAATACAGGAATCCCCATCAAGAGAAACTCTTTGCCCCTCGGGTGGGCAGCGGCAGCTAAGAGCATTAGGAGTCTTTCCAAGTATCCTTTTAGCAGCTTTTGTTTTGGAAACCGAATGGTGTCACAGGTAGTCTCCCCCATTTAGGAGACATTTTTTATTGGAAGAAAAATCTAGTACCAGAGTAAGATAATAAAGAGTGTATTAATAAACAAATTATGTACCAACTCTTAAATATAAAATGACAGTGGTAAGAAACATGATTTTTCTTAAAGAGTTAAAATGATAGTCTTCCAAAGACCCCGAAGCATATACATTTTCTACTATATGAACAGACTCAATATTGTGGTTTCTATTTGAAAGTAAATGGGTAAATTAAGACTAAATAAAGCATTTGGTTTAATGTCCTAACAAAAACTTTTAAATAAACTTGAGGATGAAGTTCGAAATATAATCTGATCTATTTGATTTTGGATGTGTGACTTAGTTTCTGGGAATTGGTACTCATCTGTACACTAATATAATGTGTATGATGCATGTACATGTTTATATTATATGACACTCTCCCTTTTTCACTGAAAAAGGGAAACCTACACACTCTTCTTAAACCTAATTACATAAAAATAGAAACAGTGAGAAGGTAGCCAAATAAATCCTTCATTAAAATTAAAAACCCCATTAGGGAAAGCTGTACCCACAGAAAACTATTGTAGAGTGATTATGGTCGATTTGACATGTCTTGTTCCAACCTTCTTAAAACGCTGTTACAATTGCTTTATTGTTATAAGCATTAATAATATACTGTTCATGCTTGCTTTTATTTTTGTCAAATAACATGTATGAGGCTCTGAAGAATGCTCTTACATGTAAAATGCTCTTACATGTAAAAAAGGCAAGGTCAACACTTTTACAAGCATATTCAATTCCGGTTTTAAAAAAGAAAAAAAAAATTGAAAATCTTGGGTGTATTGTAACCATCGAATCACAAAATAAATATGGCCACTTATGAACCAATAGAGATATATCATTGTTATGTATTCATTATCATTCGACCACTAATGAAAGAAAAACACATTCTCTAGTTTTGTTTTGTTTTTTTTAAAAGCAAGAATTTCTATTTAAATCTAGCACACTAAGGGCCATGGACAACTTAGAAGGACAGGTACCTCTTTCTACGCTGTGCCCCTCCTCTCTGTTCCCCTCATTCTCCGTGCTCTCTCTCTTAGATTCACACAGCAATTGCAGGCCATTCAATCCCGACCAACACAACAATAACATCAGCTGCGCAACAAAGCTGGACACATCATCATAGTCCCTCTACAGCCATTAGTCTGTAACACACTCGTGGAGCATACACTATCACCACCCACAAAAGGAAAGAAGGGGTTTTGCAATTTACAGTGAATTTAGCCAATGTGGACAGCCAAACAAAGAATTCCAGCATCAACATGACCTTCTTTAGCCTAAAGCAGTCAACATGCTCAATGACACTGGTGTGTCTACACAGCGTATGTTAACTTAACAATAAGATACCGATGGGCAGAGATCCGTCAAATCAGAAGCATACAGAAACACAACTTGGTTTTAAAAAGTTAAAAACTGAGCTACCCTATGATCCAGCCATTGCACTACTGGGTATTTACCCCAAAGATACAGACGTAGTGAAGAGAAGGGCCATATGCACCCCAATGTTCATAGCAGCATTGTCCACTATAGCTAAATTGTGGAAGGAGCCGAGATGCCCTTCAACAGATGACTGGATTAAGAAGATGTGGTCCATATATACAATGGAATATTACTCAGCTATCAGAAAGATTACCCAACATTTGCAGCAACATGGACGGGACTGGAGGAGATTATGTTAAGTGAAATAAGTCAAGCAGAGAAAGACAATTATCATATGGTTTCACTCATTTATGGAACATAAGAAATAGCAGGAAGATCGGTAGGAGAAGGAAGGGAAGAATGAAGGGGGGGTAAACAGAAGGGGGAATGAACCATGAAAGACTGTGGACTCTGGGAAACAAACTGAGGGCTTCAGAGGGGAGGGGGGTAGGGATTGGGATAGGCCGGTGATGGGTATTAAGGAGGGCACGTATTGCATGATGCACTGGGTGTCATACGCAAATAATGAAGCATGGAACAGTACATCAAAAACTAAGGATGTACTGTATGGTGACTAACGTAACATAATAAAAAATTATTATAAAAAAAAAAAGAAACACAACTTGGGGTTTTCAAGGCCATGAGAAGTGCAAATAAACAATATAGCTGGAGAATCAAAAGGATTCAGATCCTTTATGGAATTTTAACAATAAAAAAGAAAAATACTCAGAAATATTCACACTAATGGCAACAACTATTATGAATCATTTGCATGCTTCCAAACAGATGAACAGGGTTATAATAGGTGTAGGAATGGAGAGAAGTAAATATAGAGAATAAATGGGTTATTACGCAGTCAAATGCATTTATATACATAAATATGTAAGAAAACTGGGAAGCTTATCATAACTAATTATTCCAACGAACAATTCTAGAGAAAAAGCAGCGAAACTTCTCATTTTATACCGCTGCATTATACTACTACCTACTTTGGAAAGGAGTGTTGAGAACATTTCTCAAAGACAAAAAATAATCACGGAAAAAGAAAAATCATTATTTTGTGTACTCTTATGTAAACAGCCGAAAGCCAGAAGCATAACTCCTGTGCCCTGATTAAACAGACATGAAGACTCTGAACAGACCAAGAGGCTGGTCCTTGGAGACCAGACAGACAAATGGGACTCAACATTATGCCGTGAGATCTTTGCATCTTTAGAGATGAATAAACTCAAGAAAGCTGACCACAAAATCTGCGAGACTTCTATATGGTGTCCACTGGCGTTTCTGATAAAGCGCCCCATGCCGAGGAAAACCCAGAAAAGTAGCTCTGAGCCAGACAAAGAACTAAGATCCCAACAGTGGGGTGCAGAGTCTCTTCTCTGTGTTGTGGACAGCCCCTTGGAATCCAGAGGCCACTTCCAATGCAGGGAGATGTAAAGACTACCTGGGGTCACTATGGCAGTATTGCACCTGATATAAAGCTTCCAAGAGCAGGGTGAGGCTTTAATCATATTTCCTTGAGGAAATACTTGAACTATAGAGCATCCCTCTAAAAAAAAGGTGTTTGCCTACGAAGATACCACTGTCTCATCAAATTTAGAGTATGTGTGGAGTACTTCACTGCTTTTGAGTGTCATGGAAAAGATACAGAAGTTCAGCAATCAGTAGGGAATTTGCTACATGTGGCTTCTAATGCAAAAGAATGTTAAAGTTTGGAGCCACTCTTGATCTTCCCATCTTAGCCACTCTTCTTCTGGTGCATCCAAAAAAGACTGAGGGTTCTCACATTGCAGTAATTCGTGAAATCTACCCTTTCCTTCCCATTCTCACGCCACCCCCAACCCATGCCTCTGTCCTGCTAGACAGAGTCAATCTTCTAATAGTCCTGTGCTCTCCCCTCAGATCCCCCTTTGCACCATCTTCAGGTTCATTTTCCTAACTTTTCACCCATAGAAGCCTGTGACTCAAAATTATCAGTGGCCTCCAATAGCGTTTCCCAAAGTAGCTTCCACAGACATCTGCCCTCCTCCCAAGATGCTCTATACAAATGAATTTAGACATTACAAATATTTGGGGAAACACTAGAGATGACTAATGTACATTAGCATATTAAAGCCTCTGAGAACTGCTGGAGAGAAAAAAAAAATTTCAACTTTTTCTCAGCTTTTCCTACTTTGAACCATAGGGCTGTGTTTTGACTTACACACCTACATCTCGCAGAAAAACCAACCCAGGTAGATATGCTTTGGGAAATGTTAGCCCAGTGGATAAAATTGAAATTGCTTAGTGCGCAAGCACTGACCTGTATGAATGCATTCCTGCTATGCTCCCACTTGTCTTCCAGGGTTGCCCCAAGTGCCTGCCTGAGAGTCTGAGTGCAAGCCGTCTCCTGACCAGCTCTCTCTTTCTCCCTCTTTCCTCATGTCTAACTCTCACTGGGGTCAGCTCACATTCCCCTTCCCCCCAAAAGGCCTATCCCATCCTCTTCCAACCTCCTGTTATGTTGATTTCCTTTTTCTATTTCACCAGCTCCACACTGGGTGTTTTTGGTACCTTATAGGATATGTCACATTTCACCTAGATAGTCAGCCCCTTGCGGGCCTCTGTATCTTATAACTAATTTTATAAATAACTTATAACTAATTGCATTTTCTGATGATTTACTATGAATCCATAAAACCTGAGACAAGATCTGGTGTGGTGCAAGTGTTCAATAAATATCTTTCCATGAAAATAAGGTGGATTTCTCCAAATATGTCAGTATAGAAAGAGGAAGAAGGAGACCATGTCAATACAGAATGAAATTCTCAGAGTAACTCAAATTTAGCAGAGTGGGTGAGGGATGTCCACAAAGCAGCATCAGGATTCTAAAACTTCGGCAAAATCATTACCAGTGCTGAAACATCTAAGGAGAAACCACTTACCCAAGGTCATGTACACCAAACCCTAAAAGAGACTGTCCAGTGGAAAAGAAGATATAGTCCCTAACCTGGTCTTAGGTAGACATGATGATTTTTAGGAGGAGAAAAAAACATCCTAAATCAGATACTTTTCTAATTCCTATTACAGTAAATTCTTGTTTCCTTCCTTCTTTCTTTTCTTCCTGCCCCCTACTCCACACATATTTATTGAATACCTACAAGGCATTGAGCACTGAGCAAAAGAGACACCTGGAAATGTCTTGGGGAAAATCAGAATAAACTATGAGGTACAGAGGGACAAAGGTTTCTACCTCCTAAAGTCTTAGTGAAATGAAGTACAGGGACACCTGGGTGCCTCAGTTAAGAGTCTGCCTTCAGCTCAGGTCATGATCCCGGGATCCTGGGATCAAGTCCTACATTGGGCTTCTTGCTCAGCAGGGAGCCTGCTTCTCCCTCTGCCTGCCTCTCCCCCTGTTTGTGTGCTCTCTCGCTCTCTCTCTCTGACAAATAAATAAATAAAATCTTTAAAAAAAATAAAAAATAGTGCATAAGTCAACAAGGACGAGACAGCTCGAGATACTATCTAAAAGCTATCAGAAGCAAGAAGTGTGCAGAACCATGCCATTTCAAAGTTGCATGTTTCTTTTGCTTATTTATTTGTTTCTTTTTAGAACTAAAAACTTTCTGTTGCTACATGTTCAGTATTAGGGCAATGAGCCCCGGTCATGGTCACTCTATGTCCAACACATCACCTGACACATAGTAGGCACTTAATAACCATCTGCTGAGTCAGTTAATGGACAAAAGAATGAAGTCACGCAGGAAATGAGCCTTCTGGTCATGCATAGAAATGCCACATTTGACTGGAACTTTCTGGTGCTGTAATTCCTTTAAGCTGGAGCACAATGGATAGTGAATTGTAAAGATCAATCTATGCCTTCTTGAGTTAAACATGTTTCCCTTAAAAATATCATTCTGAAACCTTAAAATTGATATGCACAACAAAATACTTAGATAGCCTATGTGATTCCCTTTTCATGTTTCAGTAATTCAGGCAAATTTACAGTTTCTGAGATGAAAGCACCCCCCCCCCCCCCAGAAATCTAAAAAGACAGTTTATTTTATACAATCTCAGTAGGGGAAGAAAAAAAATGGAGAGTGACAGCTGAGTTTGGACATTTGTCACTTGGGAGATGGTGAGGGGAACATACTACAGTATTAGAATATTAACACATTTAAGCAATAAAAACAAAACACAAAACAAGAAGCAATTACAAGTAAAAATAAAAGAGGAACGATCTGGGAGAAGTCAAAATGATCTGCATCAGGTGAAA